>NC_081204.1:17574301-17874301 GCF_902713425.1 Acipenser ruthenus
CACTACCAGGGCCAGCAGGCTCAGCGCAATGACCAGTACGATGAAGAAGACCGAGGCGGCCCGCACGCTGTAGCCATGACCTTTCAGCTCGCAGGGGTCTCAGTGGGGATTAGGTTGGTCAAGTTCAGCGTGTAGCCCAGCATCCAGCCGATATCGGGGTCATCGGCCTGAAAGAGAGGAGGGCTCGAGTAAATGAGGGGAACACGTAGCACCAGTTATTCTGCAGCCCTGCGGAAGGAGACGCAACAAAAGAGAGTAAGATAACATTAGAACGATCTTCAGCTGGTTCAAGTCTGAAGAAGAAAAGCTGCTGCTGTTTCGCTTGCAGTTTATTAGTTTGTTGGCGCGAGGTTTGATCGCTGCACGGACTGAAACTCCCTCACCCTCACCCTCACCTTCTTCTCAAAGACGATCTTGTTCCATGATTGGTTGTCAAACTTGTAGGCATCAGCCAGTAGAGTGGTGATGTAATAGCTGGTGGCGCAGTACTCTCTCAGATTATTCTCCCTCTCTGTGGGAAAGTCTGTCTTCAGCTGCAGCAAAAACACAGATGCAGCACTTTCAGCACAGGGTGGTTATGGATCAAACAACTCAGCTGGACGATAACCAGAAGAACAGCTTGCAAATGTTTTACCAGCTAAAGGTTTTATGGAACAGATATCCAACTGTATATAAGAACTCTATCCTTCAGCCATGCAATAGCCTTGATGCTGAGGTTTGGATTATTTCTGAAGTGTGATTCTGCAGTGAGTCCCTGCCCCGCCCTGCCCCACCCCCGATACGCACGCTGCTCCAGTCTCTCTTGCAGAATTCTTCAGTGGTTTTCTTCGTAACATCCAGAGAGGACCGTGGAGCCAGCTTAAGAAAGTCAAACGTGTAGAAAAACGCAGAGAAGGCCTGAAGAGAAACAACAATAACAACAATTCATATCCGAGTCACCTCTTGGGGACGTGCCCCCACCTTGTTATTTTGCTATCTAAATTGCACATCAAACAAAGTCATTGTCAGGAGACTAACTGGTATGAAAGCTGTAAAAACAGCAGCCCAGGGATGCCAGAGAATTACAAAGAAGTTGCCACGCACTGAAGGTTGACAGACCCCATCGAATGAGCACTCTGGCTTCCCGGCGCAGGCGGAACAGTTGAAGAGGGTTTTGATGAGCGACTCGCACTGCGCGGGGCTTCCATTGCCCGTGAACGTCACTCTACTGTCAGGGAGGTAGGGCTCTGGCTTAGTGGGGCAGGGGGAATGAAAGATCTCTCCCAGCGTGGTATTAAGCCAGTGGGGAAGTAGGGGTGGACCATTGGCTTGGCTATGTTGTTTTCCTGGTGAAAGAAAAAACTTTAATGTCCCTGAATTAAAATACTCCGCTGCCCAACGTAATTCTATGATTACATTCACACTGTGCTGGGAAGCAGCTTCCTTTAGAGAAGTCCAACAAACACTGTAAGAGGAGCTCCTTGAGGAACTGATTCTCCCAAGAAGAGCAGGACTAGCTGGATTGACCTGAGTTACCTTCACAAGCTTGGCAAGGACAGAGTTCCTGAACTGCATTTTCCCGTAGGACAGGAAGCTGTGTGTGTACGCCGTGTGTTCGTATCCTCCCAATAGTACTCAAAGAAATGAAAGAAGTTAATAACAAACCGCTAACCAAGATCATGCAACAGTCTCTTGACACGGGGGTTGTACCGACAGACTGGAAAATTGCAAACGTAATACCGATCCACAAAAAAGGAGACAAAATTGAACCAGGTAACTACAGACCAATAAGCCTGACTTCTATTATATGTAAACTTATGGAAACTATAATAAGATCCAAAATGGAAAATTACCTATATGGTTACAATATCCTGGGAGACAGTAAGCATGGTTTTAGGAAAGGGAGGTTGTGTCTAACTAACCTGCTTGATTTTTTTGAGGATGCAACATCGACGATGGATAATTGCAAAGCATTGTGACATGGTTTATTTAGATTTTGACAAAGTCCCGGGTAAAAGATTAATTCTCAAACTGAACGCAGTAGGGCTTCAAGGACATGCATGCACATGGATTAGGGACTGGTTAACATGTAGAAAACAGAAAGTACTGATTAGAGGAGAAACCTCAAAATGGAGCGAGGTAACCAGTGGTGTACCACAGGGATCAGTATTTGGTCCTCTGCTTTTCCTAATCTACATTAATGATTTAGATTCTGGTATAGTAAGCAAACTTGTTAAATTTGCAGACGACACAAATAGGAGGAGTGGCAAACACTGTTGCAGCAGCAAAGGTCATTCAAAATGATCTAGACAGCATTCAGAACTGGGCAGACACATGGCAAATGACATTTAATAGAGAAAAGTATAAAGTATTGCACGCAGGCAATAAAAATGTGCATTATGAATATTATATGGGAGGTACTGAAATTGAAGGAATCTATGAAATACCTAGGAGTTTATGTTGACTCAGAAATGTCTTCATCTAAACAATGTGGGGAAGCTATAAAAAAAGGCCAACAAGATGCTCGGATATATTGTGAGAAGTGTTGAATCAAGGAAAGTAATGTTAAAACAATGCATTAGTAAGACCTCACCTAGAATATTGTGTTCCGTTCTGGTCACCTCGTTACAAAAAGGATATTGCTGCTCTGGAAAGAGTGCAAAGAAGAGCAACCAGAATTATCCCGGGTTTAAAAGGCATGTCGTATGCAGACAGGCTAAAAGAATTGAATCTGTTCAGTCTTGAACAAAGAAGACTACGTGGTGATTTGATTCAAGCATTCAAAATCCTAAAAAAAAGTTATAGACAATGTCGGCCCAAGGTACTTTTTTGACTTGAAAAAATAAACAAGGACCAGGGGTCACAAATGGAGATTAGATAAAGGTGCATTCAGAACAGAAAATAGGAGGCACTTTTTTTACACAGAGAATTGTGAGGGTCTGGAACCAACTCCCCAGTAATGTTGTTGAAGCTGACACCCTGGGATCCTTCAAGAAGCTGCTTGATGAGATTCTGGGATCAATAAGCTACTAACAACCAAACGAGCAAGATGGGCCGAATGGCCTCCTCTCGTTTGTAAACTTTCTTATGTTCTTATGTATCCATAGAGACGGAAGCTGGCCTCGGTCTGTTTGTCTGCAATCCGTCCTTCAGGGGTGAAGGTGATCTGTGTGGAGGCACCTCCCATGTCCAGGGCACCCAGGATCTTTCCATTCTTGGGGTGCAGCCTCTTCCCTTCGTAGGAGTACTGCAACACAGAGAAAACAAACTGCAGGGCTGGGGGACAGGCACCTCTGCCTTCCTGCTACTGCCTCCCTCCCGAACCTTAGCTTTAATCACTGAACCTCACTGCCTCCCTCCCAGTGCCACCCAGGCAGTCAGATCACTGCCTTACCTTGATGAAGGAGCTGAGCAGGTAGTTGATGGTGATCCAGCCGTATGCCCCTTCCTCCACCCCAGACAGGATGCGGGCGCCCTGGAATTTGAAAGGGTACGAGCCAATCATCTTCCCCACCTCCACCAGCACCTGCTCCCTCTGCGCAGGGCTCTGAATCCTGCAGGGAAACATTTCAGAAGTCAGATACAGGTCAGTCAGGGTTGAGAAATGTATTGCCCAAAGTCAGCGAGGGGGAGTGACTTCTCTTAGCTGTGTAACCCCCCTGTCAAGCCAGGCTTGGGGAATTGCCTGTACTTTTTGCAAAGGCTAAGAGTTCAGTCAACACTTTATTTTTACTGGCCATAGAAACTGAGTGTGATAGCGGCAGTTTTTTTTTTTTTTTCCTGAGCCCATCGGACAGCTATATAAATAAAAAACAAAGAATTTAATAAATGGAATTTAGTCGATAGTTACCAGAACTGCCAGGTTGGAACTGTCTTGTTAGGGGGACAATGCAAACAGCGATGGAGAGCGCAAGGTGAGAGAGAGCAGAGATACTATAAGAGTGAGATGGTAAACTCAGCAGCTTCTTCCATCCTCGCTCACGCAAAAAGATATGGGAAATAAGGAGTCCCGGGGAGCAGTTTTTTCCTATCTACAGAACGTAGAAGCTTGCTGCTGGCCTCAGTCTGAGCAGTCTTACGAAAAAATGACTTCATATTTTTACACGATTCAACTTAGAGACACCCCTATTTGACACTTACTGTACATATCACTATTAATTAGATTAATGCATTTGTCTGACCTGTCAGCTACTTTATATCACCCAAGTCCTTCCTGAAATTGCCTGCTGCTCATGCATATTGTAGTCTAAACCAAGCAAACTGCTGCACCACGTTGTTTTGAGCAAATTATAGATCTTAATAGAATAATTCTTACTGTGATATTGTGCAACTTTAGGGTTATTTTAAAATTTTTAAAATACATATAATTGCTATGCCTTTTTTCAGTTTTTTGATGTGGTAAAACATGAAATGCGATAGTTCAAATCATTGCGTGAAAGGGCCTTGTGCAGGACTAGTTTTAAAATATTTTATATATATTTATATATATTGCTTCTACTTTGATTTATTATTTTTCATGTTAGAAACCCTAATTCGTTAGCTAATACATTGCTTTATTCAATACTGTGTTCTATAACGTTACAAATAGATGGATTAATCGGGGATTGTCTTTAAAAAAAAAATAAAACTAGTATGGCCATTGGTCACTGGCTAGAACAATAGCATTGATTTACGATGTTTCATACCAGCAGCCCCAGAGAAGTCGGCGTCTATTTTATATCAATTTATTTAACAAGACCTGCAATCTGCAGTTATAATGTATCAAAGTGGAGTAATTGATCACTATTATAAAATAATGTATTGATTTATCGCACTGTATGCATTTTACATGTGTTTCTTAACCTGTATGTGCACTACAGTGCATGTTGGTGCGTGTTGTAAAATCGTATCCATGGCATCTTCATACCCGCATCCATCACAGCAAGCCCTTCACGCATTTGAAATTGAACGCTCTGACAATCCAGCTCCAAAGCTGGAGCTGCTAGTGTGCTCGGAGCGCTTCAACAGGATTCTCCTCGGAGTTTTCCGAACGACACCAAAGAGCACTCCGAGAGTTTACGAACGGCCAGAGTGCACTCTGACAATCTCAGACTGAGTTTACAAACGCCCCCCTAAGAGGTTGTTCTTGTGTCCAATCGTTTGTGCGTTCTGAATTGGACATTTTTTGACTGAAAAAAAACTAAACACCTTAAAAAAGTGCTTGTTTAGATAACTGCATCGCATGACAAGAAAAAAAACAGCTGCATGAGGATTATACGAGAATGGAGAGGGAGTAAGTACATGTGAACGTGTGGGCTGCAGTGTGTAGTGAAAGGGTGATGCAGGTGCTCCAGACAAGGACAAACACAAAGTTCACGGTTCAAGTTCCTTTTTATTTCTTGACCAAATATTAAATAATAAAGCTGGCTCTACCCAGCAATGGGTATTGCCAGCGTCAAAACAAGGGGTTGCAGTCCCGAAATAATAATCACAAAACCCACAAACACCTCTCCGGACAGTGCGTGCTTTTAGTGCAGGTGCGGTGCTAGAAACAGTGATACTTGGTTAAGTGCAGGTGAGGTGAAGTCCGGGTGAATCGCTGGCCCGGGCTGCAGCTCCCAGATCCCAGATCCGTGCTTAATTATTCTGGCAATGACAAAAGACACACGGTTGCAAAACAAACACAAAACACTTACCTCTCGCTCCAAACAGTTCTCGTTTCCTCCCATCAACCACAACAAAGGAACCGGTTATGGCGTCACGTCCCCTTAAAGTACCCTCAGCATTGCCCCCTCCGATAGCTAGTTCAATCACGTCTCCTCCAATTCATGAATGAAACTTTGTTGAATGAAACTGGTACCGTGACGCCATCCCATTCCTGAATGGCCGGCTTCCGACTGCCCCCGGAATAAACTGCCGAAACATTCAGTACGGGGCACGCAGTTTTTGCTGTACAGTGCTGTCACAGGTCGAGAGGGAGATTGTTGATTCAGATTCATTCGCTGTTTGTCACAGTACATTATAACCTTTATTGTAATTAGTACAATATTTAGGTTTAATATCCTATTTTTGGCTCGTCTCATTTTTTTTATAAACGCCTGGGTTATGGGCTTTAATACGTGCTCTTGTGTGCTTGGTGCGTATGTAAGTGTGTCAAAATACAATGATTTGTCTTTAGAAAAAAAAATGATTTTTTTTTCTATAATCTAAATTGACATAACATGAAAACCCATAACAGCATACTGTACAGTAGTATGTCAGTAAAATTAGACTTTAGTCCTGGTTAGCTATATCAAGTTCCCAGTATGTCCATGTGTAACCCTGTCTACTTAGTTTTGGCTTGAAAGCAACAGAAGAAGTAGACTTTTGCATATTGCCTGTTTTGTTTAGTTTGGGATAATTAAAAAAAATTCTGCTTAATTATTGCGCAGTGTGTGTCTGTTTCAGTAGATTGTCTGCATATTTGTTTTCTGTTTGTAACGAATACGTGCAACTGTTAAAATAGAACCTGCTCATGATACACTCTGCAACATACATGTCAGTCTTGGCTACTTTGCTGTGCTCCCAAAACTGACTGTCCCCGGATTTTGTTTACAAAATATGGTCACCTTACCTTTTTTACTTTTCCAGATAACACACGGGCATAAGCACACAAACCCTTAATAGAAAAAAAACAGCCTTACAGATATATTACATCTTAACTTTTTGACGCACTATATATTTAAAATGCATGGTTTCAGGGCAGCATGTTAACATTTTCAAAAATCACATGATTTACATCACATAAGGAGTTGTGGTTTGTGGGTGCAGGAGTCAAAGTTAAGTTCAAATTTGATTCTGAAGGTGGTCCAGTGAATGCTCAGAATGCATCTGAGATCATGTGGAACCCCATAGTTTTTGGGGGGAGCCTAGGCGGCTCCCAAACCCCTGTTGGTTTCAGTCAAAATGACACTTTCACCTATGTGTAGGCTACTTGGCAGGTGTAAGTGGAATTTTTAATGCATGAGCAAACTTAATCAAAGTAAATAATATTAATTTGAATCAATAAAATATAATTAAAACGTCCTCACACTACTATTAGTTCTGCAGACGTCAGGGACAATGCCAAGCAATGAAGAACAGAAAGTTTGACAAAAAAATAAGCAGGCCCACCTTACTGACATCTGTAAGTACTCTTTTACTTACAGCATTATTCACAGTATGTGTTTAGAAGTACATTGATATACTTTTCTCCGTTGGGGATTGTGGCGGAGTGTCCCGCCCCTATGTATTATTATTTGTATTTTTGTTTTTTGTCTTTTATTACTTATATTTAAAAACCCCGTGAGGATGCATGACTGATCAGCTACTGATTATTTAACTAGCTGACAGTCATGCATCCTTACCAAACGCGTGCAGACTGTGGCCGAGGGGTAATAAGATAATTAACAGCTAGTTAACCCCTCGGCCAGAGTATAAGAACCTTCAGCTGCCCGTGTTGCAGGGTGGAGTGTACAGAGGAGAGTACGGGGAGAGAGTTAGAGCGAGAGCGAGGAAAAATAACATTTAAAAAAACGACTGCTAAACAGTCTTTGTCTATTCGTTTGGCCCTCGTGCCCTTTGGTTTCTGTTTTGTTTGTTTAAATCTTTTGTTTTGTTTTGTTTATTAATAAATTCAGCTGAGTGCCATAGCATTCAGCTTCACCCGCCCATCCATTGTTTTGGTTTCAGTTACTTCCTGGTCCGTGACATCACCACTGCGGGCCAGCCTGTCACAGGGATCCATGATTAATGTTGCATTTAAAAAAGGGTCCGTCAACAAACAAAGTTTGAGAACCCCTGCACTAAGGGACGGAGACTGCGCTGCTAAAACAAAACTTCCAAATGAAATGAATAGAAACTGCAACACAGGGCCGACACAGGCCCACAGCATTGAGATAGTGACCCTCAACATCGCAGAGCAAGATCTGAGTGACCAGACCCGTGTCGTTCTCCTTGTACACCAAGAGGGAGGTTTGAGTCGAACCCGCGTCAAACACCATGCCGTACTGCCGGGGACAGAGAGGAATGGGTTAGCAGCACGAATAGCAGCTCCAGCTGACCCAGTCTCCCCTGGGACTGGAATTCTGGCATGGGGGGGGGGGGGGGGTTCATGTAGCGGCCCCAGGGGACCAGGAGACAGACCCTGGTTATCAACATTAATTTAATTGATTCTTTTAAATGACCAATTCAGTGGGTTTAACGACTACGCCAATTTAAAGCTAGTATAACTCCAAATAAATAACAGGTTATTCTAAAAATCAAGGAAGGCAAGTGTATAAAGTGAGGGCGGCACCAAGGTAAAAAGTAACAAGACATTTTATTGGTACAGAGTTAAACATTAAAATATAGCAGCAGGTATTAATGATCCACAAGAGACATTCATTAAGGCTCAAAGTATTACGGCGCTTTTCATACAAACACTTCTAAGTGCTCAAGAAAATTGAGATTTCCACAAGAAACATTTAAAGATGAATACAACCTCATATACTTCTAAATAACACACTTCAAAATTAGCCGGAAGCAGCGATCTTCACAGAAACAATACAAACATCAATACAGCACCATGCAACTCCAAATGCAACACTTCAAAATAGTTGTGACAAAGGTTTCATAGAAAAAAAAACAGCCTAACCCTAAAACACCATATAACTTTAAATTCTTAATTGTAAACACTGCAGTAGACACTTATCTATGGTGGCCCGGAAGGGCAGGGTGAACATTTAAAAAAACACGGTGAGCAAAAAAATGTGGGCCGGAAAATAAAAACGATAATGACTTCCGGCACACATTTCTATTTCCGGCACACATTTTATTGTGTTCGCACACTCGTTTTTAAGTTTCACCACTATTCTCGTAAATGTTGCACACTACTTTTTTAGTTTTGCACACCACTTTTTAAAAATGTTTTTTCACAAGGGAATTTGTGTTTTTTGATGTACCGTATAAATAATCAAATCAATATATTGCACCTAGATTCAAACAAACTACCACTTTGAAAATGTAAGCTTAACTTAGGACGGCAATGATTATGAAGTACTGTATCAAGTTACAGTAAAACCTCTATTTTCTAGTGTCAAATAATAACCCAGGATGCATTGCTTTATTTTCTCATTTCCGTTAGAAAAAGATTTTAGAATTGCGTTAATATTTTGATTTTAAGAAACTAAGAAAGTATTTTTTGTTTATAAATGTGACATATGTCATCTTATTTGTCAGGCCAGCGGACTTTGTTATGTGTATATTATATACGTGTAGCTTTTAATCTGCTCCTCCTGTATAAACAAATTACAAAAATTAGAAGTATATTGCAGACGGTATTTTTTTGTTGTTTAAAAATGTAACGTTTGTCATCTAATCCAGAGGTTCCCAATCTGTGGGCCACAGCCCCTGTTGGTCCGCCAGCACAACTTCATTCTCAGGCTGCAAAGTGAAGGTATGAATGGAAAGATTGTGACCTCCCCTACAATGTGATCAGGAAGACTTCACCATCAAACAGATTGGTGTAAGGCCAGAGCAGCAAAACGCACAGCTACTCGATCCGAGCTGTTTTGAACTGTGAAGTACTCGACACATTGCGATGGGGATATCTCAGCGCTGAAATGGTGAATTCAGAAAATTCCTTTGCTGTTTGACGGTAGAAAAACAACGTTTTTGATATTGAGTTAGCTTTTCTTGCTCTTTTGCTTTTGTAATTATATTACAGATGATTTATGATATATGATGTGTAATTGCAGTACCATGTTCTGCCCGCGGGACAGGGCGGCGTAAGCGGTTAATGACTAGGCATGCCTTGGCTTGTGATATCAAGTAACGAGATGGAATGAGCCAATTGTGGGAGAATATTTTGACAATGCACCTGAGGCGATCCATTGCAGAAACTACAGCACCCTAGTGTTGCCACTGCAAGTAAGACTCTGGGTTAGTCTTCAGATAAGGTTATGTTCAAAACTATTTATCTACTACTGCTGCTAAGATGTGTTTGCACTCTATGATTTTATCCCATATGTCCTACTGCATAACTGTATGGTCACAGGCTGGGTCAACTATGTTGAAACCACTCCACTCTTTATACAAACAGAGTTTGAAAGTTCTAGATAAAAAGCCAGTAAAATATCATCACTGTCACATTCTTAAAAAATATAACATGTTAAGTTTTGATAATTTTATACATTTTTCGAATGCATGTCTGATTTTTAAGTCTCTACATGAACTGGCCCCTCAGCCCCTAAGGGAATTTGTTCAGCCCTGCTCTGTAAAAGCTGTTAGAGTCACTCGTTCAACCATAAGAAGAGACTGTATAGTGTCACGATGTCGCTGTAAATTTGCACAAACAGCTTTCTCAATTAAGGGTGCCATGTTCTGGAATACGCTACCGGACTTCATGAAAAGTATATCAGAATACAAGAGCTTTTTAACATAACTGAAAACATGGTTAAAACAGGACCAGCTTGTGACCATGTCTAGTCCCAATCCATTTGTTTTTATTGTTTGTAATTGTTTTTTATTGTTATTTTAGGATTCTTAGTTGTGTTTTATTGTCGTTTTGTTAGCTCCCCTCCCTGTTTGATTTCTTTGTTGTATTTTATTGTTGTTGTTTTGTTTGTTTTATTTAGTTTTGGGAATACCGATGTAAATGAGCTTCGGTTAAATCGGGTGTGCAATGCATCGCTTGTTTAATCAACAATGTTTTTAATTGTACGTTGTCCCAACCAAATAAATAAATACATAAATAAATAAATAAATAAATAAATAAATAAATGTTCACTGCAGAGCAAATCATTTGATAAGCTATCCTTACCGCTTGCATAGGAATAGCAGCACGGGTGCTCATATAAGAGTTGAGTTTATTTATTTGTGTGGCATTAAAGAGTATACACTTAGTTTTCAAGACCACAGATCATTTCTTTTGAGATTTTGTATTTCTTTCTGCAGTAGAAGTAGGGGAGATGGGGGCTGTTCTTTTGTTTTGCTTTGTTTCGAAACAACTGAAATCCTGTTGGAATCCAGGAGGAGGACTGCTGGACAGGATAAGGGCTGGCTTCTCATTACCTCACTGTCATTTTCCAATTAGCACAAATAAACGGGAGAGCGATACGCCCCCCCCCCCCCCCCCCCCCCCCCCGGCTTCATTTCAAACCGCTGTGCCATGCTATGGCTCCTTTTGTGATGAAATGTATTCTCAGTTCTCCACTCCTAGCTACCAAACACTACCTCCCCCTCGAGCCCCAAGCCAGGATCCCTTTAAAGACGAACACAGGAACAGAGTTCCAGTGGCTTCAGCGTGACTCTACAGCCGTTCTTGACCAGAACTTAACAACCGTGTCTCAACCAGAATTTCAAAGCCCTTGGCATGATTCAAAAGTCGTGTTGAGCTCTGCCTCAGTGCCTTGTCTCTTGGTCACAGACAGGGTTCACACGTCTGTTTGTAAATCAGATAGCAATCTGTACTACTGACTCTCCTACCCTAGCACTCTGTACCATTGTACCACATGCCTGAAAGAAATATTAATAATTATTCAAGATTTCCCACGAGAAGACTTTGTCATTCCTTCTGTGTTTTATTCTTTTATTACTACCACTATGTGGGCAGCAGTGTGGAGTAGTGGTTAGGGCTCTGAACTCTTGGCCGGAGGGTCGTGGGTTCAATCCCAGGTGGGGGACACTGCTGCTGTACCCTTGAGCAAGGTACTTTACCTAGATTGCTCCAGTAAAAACCCAACTGTATAAATGGGTAATTGTATGTAAAAATAATGTGATATCTTGTAACAATTGTAAGTCGCCCTGGTAAGGGCGTCAGCTAAGAAATAAATAATAATTATAACTACGCTCTCAAAGTGAAAGATCTCAGCTTCATACATTTTGTTCCACTTCAGACAGGTAGCATGTTGCAATCTGCACCTGAGGAACATGTTAGACTGGTCCAGCCCAGCACCCAAACCTAAACAATCTGTGAAATGAACAAAGTGAACGCAATTTTCACTTTTGAGAGATCTCTCTGAGTCACAGAGAGCCAGGAGATTTGCAGACTTTTCAGATTCTGCTTTCGTTCTGAGAAACTCACGCAAAATAGCTGCTGCCCCCTTTTCCCAAACCCTGCTTTCAAATAAAGTCTGGTATTTGTGCTGCTAGACATCAACAGAGTTTTATTAAGAACCTAAGAACATTGACATTTCAGAACTTGGAAATGCTCTTTAACTATGTTGCTTACAGTATATGATCCATTAGCACTTATGAGAGGAAAAACAAAACCCCCTAGATTGTTAGGGGAAATAAAACCTCTGGGAATCCATGGCTAAGTGGATCATCCTTCTTCCATCAATTCAGACCACTATCAAAAATAACACCCGAGGCAAAGTTTCAGTAAAAGTGTGTGCTTGCAGAGCGTTTTGACACTGCTGTGTGTGCTGGAAAACGTTGTGAGTAGAATCTGTCAAGTAGCTTGACCCCTCCCCCTTTTGAGTGATTGATTTATGACACTCCGGAAGTCCTGTACTTTTTCTGCTTGACAAGAGGAAGTCCTGCCTTTTTTGATTGACAGACGGAAGACCTTCCTTGGTGTGAGCTTTCTAAACATTTTTTCACAAAATAGCTTTTGCCTGAACTCAAAGGACCTGAGATAATTGCCGCAAAAGGAACTGTTAAATGCACATCGAAGCCTCCGTCAGTAAAGTGGTGTAGTCGGAGTTCAACACTCTCTTCTTATACAAAATGTGAAATGTTTTCCGGTGTGGTCTGTTTTCGAGCTGAAAATCTAATCTTTCATATTTATAATCAGGGTATTTTCAATTAAGATTTTTTCAGGAGGGGGTGTCACGGTCAGGGTTCACAAAATTCTGTGTCAAATCAGTCAGGTACGCAAGATTAACCCTTTGCGGTCCATTTATTCAGCGCGTGTCAGGCGCGTCAGGCGCGTCAGGTCCAATTTATTTTCACACGCGCAGTTTATTTTAGACGCGCTGTTTAAAAGTATTTTTTTCACAGTAAAACAAGTTTAAAAGGCACTGCATATCAACAGGACACTCGGTACTGCATCTCCAGCCCTTGTTCACTATATTTTTCAAATATCTCTTAATAATAGTAAATACAGATAAATCATCTCTTGATCACTCGTTTTATCACCACACTCCTCAATAATGCGATCCAAGTTGTTATTTTATTACTATAACATCTAAAAAAAGCTCTGCCAATGTCTGTGATATTCTTTGAGCGCTGGATGCAGAAGCAGCTATCTTGTTTGTTTATGTCTGTGTTATCTATGTGGTGTCGGATCTATCAGTATTCATGAGATACGCCCCTTTTTTCGGCTTCTCTCAGCTCCTATCGGTCTCACCCAGCCATTGAATGGTTTTCTCGGCTTTTTCCAGAGAAAAAATGACTAGAGACCTGTTTTTTGCATCTTTTTGATGACCAGAAAGGGAAAATTGCGATGTCGGACAAGGTCCGACATAGGACCGCAAAGGGTTAATGGTTTGAGAGTTTTCATAATTAAAGGTAATACCCTTCATTTTCAGACATGTTTTTACGATCTTTTGATTTAAAACTGTACGCTTAAGGCCCTCCCGAAACAAATTCTGAAATGTAATCGCCTGGTTTAAGCTCACTGGTCAGTTCTCCTAGATAGTCTCCTAGCGAATGGTTCCAATCCCTGGGTTTACTTGTGAACCGATTCAGTATCATGGTAAAGGCATCGTCTATGTAGACGATCCATTAGATTATACAGCTCTAAACGGGCTGTGACAGGCTGACTGGGGTAAGGAGACTCAGAGACAGGAAGTGCAGGCAAAATAAAGACTTTAACAAAACAAAGAAACAAACAAAAGGGCACGATGGCCAAACAAAATGACACAAACACAAAACACTAACTACACAAAAACACAAACTTTCTCTCCCAAACACTCAGCCTTGCTCTCTCCCAAACACCCACCCTTGCTCTCTCCCAAACACCCAACCACCAAACACACCCAACCACGCCCCTTTTATACAGGTGCCGGGGCTAAGTGAGTAATTGGCACCTCATTAGCCCAGGCACATTCCACACATAAACTCATTCACTCACAAATCCACACCCCAAACTCACTCACATTATTGTTATTATTATATATTTCTTAGCAGACGCCCTTATCCAGGGTGACTTACAGTCGTAAACAAAAATACATTTCAAGAATCACAGTACACTCTAAACAATACCAAAAGTACAAAAACAACACAAAGACAGGCTGCACCCTGTCACATGGGCATAAGCCTTTGTAAAGGCATCTATAAAACTGTTTACATTACCTGGGGGGGGGGGGTGTGCGTGTCAGAAGCGTATCGCCATTGAACCTGTACCCAACGAAGTACCCAACAAAGCAAAAATGGGATACCTTATAACATTTAGAAAACACATACTGAAAGAAATCTGCAGGCTTGCTAACAAAAGTTGTGGATAAAGGTTTAGTATGTTGCCCACACTTCCCTCACAGTGAATTTAAGGAAATTGCCTTTTGGCAGGATTCACTGTAATGTTCTTAGGGTCTAGCGCTATACCTTCTTTGAGAAGAGAGTCACGGGTGTACTTTTCTTTACTCTCATCATCCACACATTGCTAAGGGCATCCCGAACTCTCTTGTTTGCCTTTCAGGTGAGCGTTGATATACCCTGTAAAGAGAGTATCAGAGATCTGAGGGAAACGTCATATTTCATGTATTTTAGGCACCTTATACCCCTTTTCAAGAGCTTTGAATACCTCCACAGAACACCACACACCTGTTAAAGATCTTTCATCATCATTATGGGTGCAAGGCCCGGTCTGATTTATGTACGACAGAGGGTAAAAATGAGTTTACTGTAGATTCTGGAGGGGAGCACTGGAAAATACAACCCTCTAGGAGGTAGCATGGTTATTTTAAACTAACCAAAATAATTACTCACATCCTCAAAGTCCTGGTAAATTATGGTTGGGTGTTCAATGGGATATGTCTTGGTCTTGTTGACAAAGGGGTACAAACTTGTGAAATAATAGTACGCTAGCTTCTCATTTTCTTTAGCCACATCCCGAACTCTCAAGTCCTGTGGCTTTGCACAGTCAAAAATATAAAGCCAGACTCCACACAGACACAAACAGACTGATTTTAAAAGAGGACGCATTTCTGCATCCTCCAAATAAGGAATCACAAGGGTTCATAAGCTGTGGAAAAACATTTACTCACAAAAGCATGAACCTGAAGATTCTGTTGTTTTTTTTTAAAGCAGTCCATTCATGCTCCCACATCACACTTAGATCTAGTTTGTAGACGTTTTTCAGCATCTTAACTTTCTCGTTAAAATTCTGGAACATCACACCGCATAATTCTTTAGTTAAAAGATTAAAGTCGTTAGAGTCATAACAAACGTTACAGACATGGGAAAACACACTGCAAATTCATAGGCGATATGAGCACCTTCTACAACTGCATAGCCATCCAAAAAATATTTCCCTATCTGTTTCTCCCCTTTGTTCAGAGCATGTCGAATGTGTGTTTTCAGTTTCAGAAACATACATCAGCCACTGGATTGAGGCGTTTGAAAAACTCTTCTGCCAATTAGAGTAATTGTCCGCTGGAACGATTACTATGGTTTTCTTAGGCAAGAAGTGACTCCTGTACATAGCCATGCACAAGGCTGATCGTGCCCACCTCAAAGACCAGAATTTTACAGAATCAGATTCCAGCCCACCCCAATCTTCAGGATCTACCAGCGCATATATAGTAACTGTAGATCTTTTAAGTTCAGGGAACAGCCTCTCATTTACCGGGAAGGGGTTTTTAAAGAGGTTCCTACAATTCCCTTTGCCCACTACACGTTCAAACAGAAGGCCCTCCACTTCACTGCGCAGTCTAGCCGGACTCATGCAGTTCCTCATCTTCAAAGTCAAAAGATCCCTAATAAGCCAGATCCATGAGGGGTGCAGTAAAGTTTCAATGATAGAAGGCCTTATAATTTGTATGTATTTTTGATGTAATTTTGCTTGTGTTTTTTAATGTACTATTTATTTAATGTATTAAGAAAAGTATAATGTATTTTTTGCTTATGATATCTGTATGACTCAATGTGTATGTCTTTATGCCTGTGTATATTAATAAACCTTTTTTTTAAAATTAAAAGTCACTTTTAGTGTTCAAATGTTATTTATTTTAACATTTATAAATCGTTTTTTAAAAGCTTGGCTGGATTTTACACATTGCAGGTTTACAATATTTTAAACTTAATGTCCATACGAGCATAATGTGTGAATAAGTTTGTATCACTTTGTAAAACTGTAATTTATGCAAATCTTTGTAAACCATTATTTTACTATTGTGCAAACCCTAGGTCCAAATAGACTTAAACACGTCCATTAGGTTCTTGGTCTAATAAACCATTTGTAAAAATGGGCTTGAAACATGTGTGATCTTTCTAAACGTTAAGTTTCTATATTATTACCATATGTTTGCACAATTAGTTAATCATATTTTTCATGCAGTGTGATAAACAGGAAAGTGCAATGTTTTCTTGATTATTAGTTTCAAGGGCTTTAGGACAAAACAAACAGAATATTGTTTTCTCACTCTGTTCAGCCCTGAATAGATAAATTCCTCTTAACCTTTAAAAAAAGATTGTGACATTTTTACCTGTTTGTCTACATTCCAAATCTGCCCCTGCGTGTTTTTTTTTTTACCAGGGCAGTTTCCTTGTGATCAAGAGATGTAAACAGTTTACTGGGAGCCAAGTGTTCCAGTTTATGTCAGAATTCTGTATATGTGCTTCCGTGTCTCTATGTGTGGGAGGCTATTTGCATGTTACACAAAGTATAGTGTGTATAACATAACATCTGACCAGCCCATTGTTCTTAAATCAGAAGATAAAGGTGGGGTAGAGCTACTCAGAATGAAGATGATTATACAGTGCCTATAGGAAGTATTCACCTCCCTTGGACTTTTTCATATTTTGTTGTGTTACAACCTGAAATCTTGATGCATTTAAATGGGATTTTTTTCTTCTGATCTGCACAACCTACTCCACACTTTCAATGTGGGAAAAAATGGGGGGGGGGGGGGGGAAACAAATCAATTAAAAATAAAAACTTGAAAAGTCTTCATTAGATAAGTATTCACCCCCTTTGCTATGACACACCTAAATAAGCTCAGGTGCAACCAATTGCCTTCAGAACTCACACAATAAGTTGAATGGAGTCCATCTGTGTGCAATAAAAGTGATTCACATGATTTCAGATTAAAACCGCCTGTCTCTGTAAGGTCCCACAGTTGGGTTGTGCATTCAAAGCAAAAATACTACCATGAAGAAGAAGGAGCTTTCAAAACAACTTCAGGATAAAGTTGTGGCAAGGCACAGATCAGGGGAGGGGTATAAAAAGATTATTAAAAGATTCAAGATTGAATATCCCTTGGAGCACAGTCAAGTCGATCATTAAGAAGTGGAAGGTATACGGCACCACTCAGAATCTGCTTAGAGCAGGCCGTCCTCCCAAACTGAGCAGCTGGATAAGAAGGGCATTGGTCAGAGAAGCCAGCAAGAGGCCAATGACAACTCTGAAAGACCTACAGCGTTCCATGTCTGAGATGGGAGAAACTGTCCATATGTCAACAATAGCTCGGGTACTCCACAAATCTGGCCTGTATGGAAGAGTGGCAAGAAGGAAGCCATTTCTGAAAAAAGCCCATGTAAAATCCCGCTTGGAATTTGCAAAAAGTCATGTGGCAAAAGATTCTGTGGTCTGATGAAACAAAAATTGAACTATTTGGCCTAAATGCAAAGCGTTGTGTCTGGCGCAAACCCAACATAGCACATCACCCAGGTAACACCATCCCTACTGTGAAGCATGGTGGTGGCAGCATCACAATATGGGGATGCTTTGCATTGGCAGGGACTGGGAAGCTTGTCAGGGTAAAGGGCAAAATGGATGAAGCTAAATACAGGCAAATCCTTGAGGAAAACCTGCTTCAGTCTGCAAAAAACCTAAGACTGCGACGGAGATGCACCTTTCAGCAGGACAATGATCCCAAGCACACAGCCAAAGTGACACTGTAGTGGCTAAAAAACAAGAAAGTGAATATCCTAGAGTGGCCCAGTCAAAGCCCGGACTTGAATCCGATTGAGAATCTGTGGCAAGACTTGAAGATTGCTGTCCACCAACGATCCCCATCCAGCTTGACAGAGCTTGAACAATTTTGCTAAGAAGAATGGGCGAATAATGCACAATCCAGATGTGCAAACCTGGTAGAGACTTACCCCAAAAGACTCACAGTTTGCTTACTATACCAGAATCTAATGTATTAGATTAATGTAGATTAGGAATAGCAGAGGACCTAATACTGATCCCTGTGGTATACCACTGGTTATCTTGCTCCATTTTGAGGTTTCTCCTCTAATCAGTACTTTCTGTTTTCTACATGTTAACCACTCCATAATCCATGTGCATGCATTTCCTTGAATCCCTACTGTGTTCAGTTTGAGAATTAATCTTTTATGTAGGACTTTGTCAAAAGCTTTCTGGAAATCTAAATAAACCATGTTGTATGCTTTGCAATTATCCATTGTCGATGTTGCATCCTCAAAAAAATCAAGCAGGTTAGTTAGATACAATCTCCCTTTCCTAAAACCATGCTGACTGTCTCCCAGGATATTGTTACCATATAGGTAATTTTCCATTTTAGATCTTATTAGTTTCCATAAGTTTCCATATCATAGAAGTCAGGCTTATTGGTCTGTAGTTACCTGGTTCGGTTTTGTCTCCCTTTTTGTGGATTGGTATTACGTTTTCAATTTTCCAGTCTGTCGGTACAACCCCTATGTCAAGACACTGTTGCTGCATGATCTTGGTTAGCGGTTTGTAAATAACTTCTTTCATTTCTTTGAGTACTATTTGGAGGATCTCATCTAGCCCAGGGGATTTGTTTATTTTAAGAGCTCCTAGTCCCTTTAACACTTCTGCCTCTGTTTTGCTAAAGTTATTTAAAACTGGATAGGAACAGGTCGACATGTGGGGTATGTTGTCCGGGTCCTCCTTTATAAAAACCTGTGAAAAGTAATCATTTAATATATTTGCTATTTTTTTTCTTCATCTATGATTTTGCCATTTGTGTCTCTTAGACATTTAACCTCCTCTTTGAATGTTCTCTTGCTGTTATAATATTGGAAAACGTTTTGGAATTGGTTTTAGCCCCCTTAGCAATATTGATTTCTCTCTCTCTCTTGGCATTTCTAACTTCCTTTTTGACTTGTGTTTGCAGTTCCAAGTACTCTTTCTGTGTACTTTGTTTTTGGTCCCTTTTAAATGCTCAGTAAAGTGCCTTTTTTCTCTGAATATTTTTTTTTAATTGATCTATTAAACCATTTTGGCCATTTTGTTTTAGATTTAGATTTGTCTACTTTTGGGATGTAATTGTTTTGCGCCTCTAGTACTACATTTTTAAAAAACAGCCATCCTTTTTCTGTGGATGTTTTCTCTATTTTACTCCAATCTACTTCTGTTAGTCTCTGTTTCATACCTTCATAGTTTGCTTTTCTAAAATTGTAAACCTTATCTTTAGTCATTACTTTTGGGGTTTTAAAAAACACTTCAAATGAGACCATGTTGTGGTCTGAGTTTGCCAATGGCTCTCTGACCTCTGTTTTAGTTATTCTGTCTTCGTTATTTGAAAAGACTAAATCAAGGCATGCCTCCCCTCTAGTCGGTGCCTTGACAAATTGCGTTAGGAAGCAGTCATTTGTCATTTCAATTTCGTCCGTCGTGCTCCCCACCGGGTTCTCCCATTTTATACGAGGAAAGTTGAAATCCCTCATTAGTATGGCTTCTCCTTTACTACACGTATTTTGAATGTCATTGTATAACAGATTATTTTGCTCAGTGTCTGAATTTGGCGGTCTATAGCATGCTCCTATTATTATGCCCTTTGAATTTTTGTCCATTATTCTGACCCATATTGATTCGCCGTTGTTTTCTTTGTCCAGAATTAACACCTGGGCTTCAAGACTATTTCTTATGTATAGCGCTACCCCTCCGCCTCTTGGTAGAAACACACAAAGAAACGCCTGAACAACTTTTCATGAAGTTATACCAGAAGAAGAATTCCAAAATGTTTGAAAGCTCTGCCTTTCCCTGCTAGTATCAAGACCATTTAGAGTTTGTGTGGATTCTTGATTTTTCAGGATGAATCTTTTGAAAAACTTATTTTTTTAAATTTTGTTAATCTAGGCGAGACCACTTTACAGATTCTGACATCTATCAACACTGACATACAAGGAAATCAAACATGCAAAGCAACAGTAACATGTGGTGAGTACAATTGTATATGTTCTGTATATCTTTGTAGTAATGTATGTATATATATGTATATATATATATGTGTATATATATATATATATATATATATATATATATATGTGTGTGTGTATATATATATATATAGTTTTTGTAATTCATTTGTACGTAGTTATCATACAGCCCCAAAGGAATTTGTATACTCTCATTTTGGCCCCCGAGAAAAATATTCTTGCTCACCCCTGTAATGGATAATGTATGTATATAAATGTAGCTGCCAGCTATCCCAATTCTACTTCGTTTAGCTTCACAGACCCTGATTAGCACTAATCAGTGACTGTTCAATGCTGATGTAGGTCAGGCGTTGTCCGAGATTACTAATCAGGGTCTGTCGAACCAAAATGTGAAACGAAATTTGAAATTAAAATGTTCAACCTTTTCTTTTTTAAATATTACTTTCAAAGTGCTCTGACAGTTGTAAGTATAGGCAATGCAGTGAAAGTATTGCTTCAAAACACAGCTGTATCATTGCTTTTATATTAGCTAAAAGAAGAAGCCAAGATACAGTGACTAATTATTACATATATTATTCAATAGTTTCTTAGCAGACACCCTTATCCAGGGCAACGTACAATTATATCATGTTACTTTATTTATTTACTTTTTTTACATAGAATTACCTAGGTAAAGTACCTGCTTGCTCAAGGGTACAGCAGCAGTGTCCCCCACCTGGGATTGAACCCACAACCCTCCAGCCCAGAGTCCTAACCATTACTCCACACTGCTACTCCCTATATCTATCTATCTATCTATCTATCTATCTATCTATCTATCTATCTATCTATCTATCTATCTATCTATCTATCTATCTATATAAACACAAAATAAAACAAATATAACAAAACACAAATTAAACACCTAGCTCCGCTTTGGAGCGCTACCTAAACAGGTTATTTCCCCTCACCAACTCGCAGGACGGCTGAGCCATTTACCTGACTCCACAAACAAAACACACACGGGCTTAACACAGCACGCACTTTTAATTCTGGCAACTCGGAGACAGAGCACCTCTTCTGCCTCCTTCTACTCAGCAGCCTCGATCAGATTAACTGATCCTCTCTTATACCCTGCCCTGGCCCCAATTCCTAATTACTGCCCAGGTGCAGGTGATAATTAAATAAGAAAACAGTTAAATTAAACCATAAAACAATTAAACAAAACAAAGGTGATTTTTTTTTTGTCTTTTTCTCTTCAGGGAGGCTTCAACCCCCTCCTTGCTGTCTCACACATCCCGCTGCTGTTACAATATATACACTACCGGTCAAAAGTTTTAGAACACCTCCATCTTTCCAGTTTTTATTGAAATTTACGCAGTTTAATGTCTCAATGTACTCTGAAATTAAAGCATAGAACAAATAAACAATTGGAGATAAAAAAAATTTAATCTAAATTTTTGACTCATCAAAGTAGCCACCTTTTGCAGATATAACAGCCGAACACACTCGTGGCATTCTTTCTACAATGGAAATCAAATATTGTTCGGAAAGTTCTTCCCAACACTGTTGCAGAAGTTCCCACAAATGTGTTGCACTTGTAGGTTGCTTTGCTTTCACCCTTCAGTCCAGTTCATCCCAAACCAGCTCGATGGGGTTTAAGTCTGGAGACTGTGCTGGCCATTCCATGATTTGAAGCCTACCGTCTTGTTCTTTTCATCTAAGGTAGTTCTGACATAGCCTGGAGGTATGTTTTGGGTCATTATCTTGCTGTAGGATGAACCCCTGACCAACTAGGCGTATACCAGAGGGTATTGCATGGCGCTGCAAAATGCTGTGGTAGCAGTTTTGGTTCGGGTGCCACTAACTCTGTGCAAGTCGCCGACTCTGGATCCAGCAAAAGAGCCCCAGACCATCACGCTTCCTCCCCCATGTTTGACAGTTGGTGTCACACACCAAGGAACCATCCTTTCGCCTACTCGACGGCGTACAAAAACCATGCGTGATGAACTGAAGATTTCAAATTTTGATTCATCGGTCCATAAGACCTTCTTCCAGTCTTCAGTAGTCCACTGGCGGTGCTTCATGGCCCAGGCGAGCCTCTTTTTCTTATTTTGCCATCTTAGCAATGGCTTGCTTACTGCCTCTCGACCTGTCAAACCTGCAGCTCGAAGTCTTCTCTTCACAGTTGAAACTGAGACTTGCTTACTTCGACCAGTGTTAAGCTGTGCTTGAAGCTGTTGTCCTGTGAGCCGCCTATCACACAAGCTGTTGACTCTCAGACGCTTGTCTTCTGATTCTGTTGTGGCTTTGGGTCTGCCAGACCTCTTCCTGTCAGAGTTTCCTCCAGTTTCCAAGTGCCTTTTGATGGTGTAGGAAACTGTACTCACTGACACCTTGGCTTTCTTTGCAATTTCTCTAAAGGAAAGACCTACACTTTTAAAGGTTATAATGGTCTGTCTGTCTTCCTTTGTTAATTGCCTTTTTCTCGCCATTATGTGAGCAATATACTACTTCCTGCAGTACAATACTGTCCAAATAATGCTTAAGAGGGTGTAGTAACACAGTCTGTTCCAACACTGCTTTTATACAGACAGAGGGTTTGTAAGTAATCAACAAAAGTTGGGACACCTGTAGGAATTGTTAGCATCAAATTTCAAGGCTTAATTTACTTCCATTGCTGCAGAACAGCTGTAAGTTATTAACCCATTACTTGTTCCCTGAAAAAGGCCTTTTTGTATAACTCTGAAATGTACATTATTTTTCAGTTTTTGGTAACCTAAACTTTTTTTTTAACCTCTGGCAGTTTACCGCTTACCTTTGTACCATTTCAGGTTATTCACTGGACTTGAACTGCTTAAATTTCAATAAAAACTGGAAAAATGGGGGTGTTCTAAAACTTTTGACCGGTAGTATATATATATATATATATATATATATATATATATATATATATATACACACACACAAACACACACACACATATCTATCTATCTATCTATCTATCTATATATATATTAGCTCATATAGGGAGTAGCAGTGTGGAGTAGTGGTTAGGGCTCTAAACTCATTTGTGATTTGTTGTGATTTGTGATTTTTAATAAAGAAAATGAAGTATAATTTGTATTTGAACACAGTAAGAGAATAGAGACAGACTGCAGTGGACATTTTTATTAACAAATAAAACACAATAAACAGCACAAGGGCCAAACAAAAGGTTTAAAACACAAAACAACAAGAAATAAGAACAAAAACCTACACTCTAAAACACTTCCAGGCTGGGCTGAACCAAGTGAACAGCAGCAAACAAATACAGAAATACTGCCTCTCTCCATTTTAAGCCCTCCTGCCAGACAAAACTAAACGCATAGCCCACAATATTTACAATGGGAGAGCTGTCCTGCCACAATACAGAACAAGCTGCTGTAATGATTCAGATTGCATAAACAAAGCCACCTCAGAGTTCCTGCGACATGGAGAGGACTTTTACTTTACTCTTTAATGCTAAATATTAGCGTAACTTGTCATTATAATAAGACTAAAGATGCATTTAATGGTATCTAAGTTGATTATATTAAACAGAAATCAAAGTAGGTTACACACAATGGTGGAAATGGGCTGGAAGGAATCGGGGACCTTTGACAACCATCCAATCTTGACTCTTTTTTTTTTTTTTTTTTGTCCCTCTACGGGTATGGTAACTCTCCTGTGTAATAAAATTGCTTAGTGTCACCGCTCGCTCGTGTGTTTTTGCTAAGTGCTTAAGCGATCTCCTGGAATAAGGGAGCAGAGTGCTTCCTGGTTAGAATTGAGACTATTTGTTTGTTATTTGAGACGTTCTGACTATTTAAAAGTTTGGAGTTAAAATGTACATTTCAAATTTAAAAGTAAAACGTTGGAATTTAAAGATTAAATATATAATGACCCATTCCTATAACATCAGCACTATAATAAAATAAAACTTTATTTGGGGGCTCCTCTTGACCCCTGGTATAATTTTTATTTTTTAAACATATTGATGCGTTCCCCCGGTAAATCATTTCCATTTCCACCACTAGCTAAACATATATAGTACAAATGAATTGACACTTCACAAAACCCTTACTTTATTTATTTATTCATTCATTTATTTCACATTTATTCATTTTATTTATAGCACCAACCTGTTTAATTAGTGCAGTGAGCAAACTCCACAAAACAAGCAGCTTTATCTTTTTATCTTTTATCTATGTATATATATCTCGTGGCCAAGGAATATATCTGCGCATGCCTCATAACTGTGCATGCCTCATAACTGTGCATGCCTCATAACTGCACATGCCTCATAGCTGTCTGTGCATGCCTCATAACTGCATGCCTCATGATTGCGCATGCCTCATAACTGTGCATGCCTCATAACTGCGCATGCCTCATAACTGTGCATGCCTCATAACTGCGCATGCCTCATAACTGCACATGCCTCATAACTGCGCATGCCTCATAACTGCGCATGCCTCATAACTGTGCATGCCTCATAACTGCGCATGCCTCATAACTGCGCATGCCTCATAACTGCACATGCCTCATAACTCTACATGCCTCATAACTGCACATGCCCATTCCATGCTCAGGATATTCTCCTGTTGCAGACCGCGAGGAGAACAGAGGGCGGATGCGCAACAAAATCTTAGCACGTGTAAACTTATATTGTCTAATACTTTTAGTTTAGTTTTATATTCAAAGCTTGCAGCTGTTGTGAATAAACAGTGAAAAGAGGGAAGTATACACAAAGAATCTAAAGAAAAGTAAGGTAAGGGGTGGATCAGATAATTGTGAATATGAATAACTACCATGGCATTATTTATTTCTCTATTAGGATTAAGATAATGTACCATTTGTTTTCTCACATTCTGGAGACGTATTTTTAAATACCAATGTATTCCATGCCTGGGGCTGCCACTAGAGGCGTCTAAATCAAGTTTGTAGGCTCAGCGCAAAGGAATATCCACGAAAACCCCTCCTTAGGGCATCCGATGATTCGAGGGCATTCTCCTAGGCACTAAAAAAAAAGAACCTTTTAAAGTAGGTTTCAGGGCATCGCCAATATATAATGGCACAGAGGCATCCTCCCTTGCAATGCCGAGGGGACCCGGAGAAAACCCACGCGGACATGGGGAGCACATGCAAACTCCACACCTGAGGCTGGAATTGAACCCAGGACCCTGGAGCTGTGAGGCAGCAGCGCTAACCACCACACCACCGTGCCACCCACACTTATCTGTCAAACAATAAAATAGAATGTATTATAAAAACACAGCATAACGACAACATTAAAAAATTCAGCAGTGAAGACTAAATAATACATTGCAAATAAGTAGCTAAAGCAATGCATTTCTGAAAATACTTTGAAAGGAGGGAGGGAGGGGGTGATTGATGCAGGTGAAGGGAGGAGTTCGGGCAGCCAGAGCTGGGAGGGGCTAGGAGAATGAATCATCGGGTACCCTGAGGAGGGGCTCTAGTGGATATTCCTTTGCGCTGCTCCCAGGCTACTTGTGACGACACTTTATTTAAACAGCACCCCAGAAAACAAAGCTGTGAGTTTGTGGTTCCTTTAAAAAAAAATGTTACACAAATTCTCTGCTCATGGATGCGACAAAACCAGAGTATCATTCTGTCCCACTGGGGCGAGGAGGAGAGCCACGCAGCAGGTGCTCAGTGGGAATGCAGGTCTTATTATTATTTGACAAGCCAAGTACATCACACACATCTTGTAATGGCTAACTTTGCATAGCGAGATGCAGGGTTGTTTCGGGGGGGGAAGGGGAGTCTTGTAAAGGCTAACTTTGCATAGCGAGATGCAGGGTTGTTTCAGGGGGGAAGGGGAGTTTAAAAGGTGCGTAGCTTCTTGAGGTTCTGGAGAGTGACATCACGAGAGCAGAACTCCGAGCCAGCAGTCTCCAGGCCTTGGACATGTTTATATTTTTTAATCTTTAAACTTAAGCTCCAGAATGCGAGAAAACAAATGCTACATGATCTTAATCCTAATAAAGAAATGAAGTGATAGGTATTAATATTTACAATTATTTGATCCAACCCTCACCTTCCCTTTAACACTC
This sequence comes from Acipenser ruthenus, assembly GCF_902713425.1. Classification (NCBI taxonomy): domain Eukaryota; kingdom Metazoa; phylum Chordata; class Actinopteri; order Acipenseriformes; family Acipenseridae; genus Acipenser; species Acipenser ruthenus. The sequence continues at coordinate 17,600,647 of NC_081204.1, forward strand.
TTTCAAATCTGTGATTGGTTTCTTATTGAAGGAGGATAAGAGGATAGAAATAAAGTTGTTTTAATTGTTTTCTTCTCCTTCCTGGAAACACACACATGGCATTTGTAATATATATATATATATATATATATATATATATATATATATATATATATATATATTCTCTCGGTCATTATATAAAGTTGCAAAAAACATTTTTTTCAACACTGTTCAGATTTTTGCTAATTTCAAGTCCCTGTTTTTCACTGTGATTGTATGGATACTGAAAGAGCAGGAAACTGTCTGCCTTCACTGGGTTTCACTGTCCTACATTGACCCTGAGCTGTCCTGAGCTCTCACTGTCTGTGCTGCACTGTCCTGAGCTCTCACTGTCTGTGCTGGATTGTGCCAAGCTCTCAGTGTCTGTGCTACACTGTCCTGAGCTCTCACTGTCTGTGCTGGACTGTGCCAAGCTCTCAGTGTCTGTGCTGCACTGTCCTGAGCTCTTAGTGTCTGTGCTGCACTGTCCTGAGCTCTCAGTGTCTGTGCTGCGCTGTCCTGAGCTCTCAGTGTCTGTGCTGCACTGTCCTGAGCTCTCACTGTATGTGCTGGACTGTGCCAAGCTCTCAGTGTCTGTGCTGCACTGTCCTGAGCTCTCAGTGTCTGTGCTGCACTGTCCTGAGCTCTCAGTGTCTGTGCTGGACTGTCCTGAGCTCTCATTGTCTGTTCTGCACTGTCCTAAGCTCTCAGTGTCTGTGCTGCACTGTCCTGATCTCTCACTGTCTGTGCTGGACTGTGCCAAGCTCTCAGTGTCTGTGCTGCACTGTCCTGAGCTCTCAGTGTCTGTGCTGCACTGTCCTGAGCTCTCACTGTATGTGCTGGACTGTGCCAAGCTCTCAGTGTCTGTGCTGCACTGTCCTGGGCTCTCAGTGTCTGTGCTGCACTGTCCTGAGCTCTCATTGTCTGTTCTGCACTGTCCTGGGCTCTCAGTGTCTGCGCTGGACTGTCCTGAGCTCTCACTGACCCTGTTTGTGTTAAACTATATGAAGCTGTCAGTGCATTTCTGGGCTTCCAGCAACAAGCAGCATGTTTTTTACACAGCGCCAGCCCAACACATATTGCAATCACACCCAGAACAACTGGAACTAAAACAAACCAGTGCAGTCGTCCTTTCAGAACAGCTGGTGGTGTTGTGAGTTCAGCTGAAACCAGGACTAACTCAATCAGCTCCAACCCAATCTTATTGCGTGTATGAACCTCACAGCGGTACTTCCCAGCATCCTTCTCTGTGACTCTCCTCAGCAACAGTGAAGCATCCCCGCGCTGCAGCTCAGAATCAGACAGGCTGGTCCTGTTCACATACTGAGGGAGCTGATTGGCAAGCCAGTGCTTACCATTTGCATAAATGTGGACCTCCTTGTGTGTTTCTGCTCTTCTCCAGATCACAGCTGACCTCTCACCCCAGCCTCCTCCTTACTCGTGTTTTTGTGATTGACCCTGTCCTTCTCTGTGGCCATTTTTTTTTTTTGGCTGGAAACCTGATTCTCCTGAGTTTTTTACCCAAACGTGCACAGGCATTATCACTTCACGAGTCAATAACACTGCATGTAAACTCCACAATGTCTTCTCTGGGCAGGTTTGTGTTGGGAACAGTTGAACGGAAATGACTGTTTTTAAAAATGATGAAAAGATAAAAACTAAAATATATATCTTTCCTTGCTTTTAAGTCAAATCTGAGATACACCATTGATTGAATATTGAACTTTTTGTTTTGTATCTGCAGCTAAAACTGAAGCACTGTCTGTCATGGGCTTGGCTTCCTATCTCCCTAAGAGTTTTAAAGGGGAACTCAAGTTGTATTTTTTTTGTGTTTGTTACATGTTTGGACGTACATTTTCTTCTTCAAATTAAAACTGCTTGACATGAAAAACAGTTTAGTTGATTAGTACATGTCAATAAAATTCATATAGAATGGCTTTCCTACACTATTTGAGTCTTGTCTTGCTGACATCAAAAGTTGGATGTCTCAAAATGTTCTGCAATTAAACTCTGACAAGACAGAAGTTTTGTTGTTCGGTTCTCAGCAACAACCTGAGCTTGAAAACTGCCTAGAGAATGATTTGGGCATCCTGACTTAATATAATATCTAATATAAAACCTGATGTGAGAAACTTGAGGGTTATATTTGACTCTGATTTGGAGTTTTCCGAAAATGTCGAAAAATTATAAAAGTATCTTTTTATCACCTACATAACATTGCTAAAAGGCTGGTGCTGAGAAACTAACTTGTGCTTTCAGTTCATCAGGTCAGAAGGGAAACTGCAGTTTTTTTCTAATACGTGTGGAGTGAGGAAGGAGAGTGAGGAAGAAGGATGGGAGGAAAAAGGAGGAAGGGCTGCAGACAGCAGCAGCTGCAACCACTGCAGCAACAGCAGGACATCCACCGCCCAAGAGGGAGGAGTCAGTGCGTCCACAGCCCAAGAGGGAGAAATCGGTGCGTCCACAGCCCAAGAGGGAGAAGTCGGTGTGTCCACAGCCCAAGAGGGAGGAGTCAGTGCGTCCACAGCCCAAGAGGGAGAAGTCGGTGCGTCCACAGTCCAAGAGGGAGGAGTCGGTGCATCCACAGCCCAAGAGGGGGGAGGCCGAACGTCCACAGCCCAAGAGGGAGGAGCCGGTGCGTCCACAGCCCAAAAGGGGGGAGGCCGAACGTCTACAGCCCACGTCTCCACCAGCAGAGGGAGAGTACTTGCTGGTTCCATCTCCACCGCCATGGGAGAACTGCTTTATCCTGGGGATGCCAGTTCGCCATCGCCCAAGGATGCCTGCCTTGCACCGCCCAGGGATGCCACGTCTGGATCGCCTGGGGCTGCCTGCTGCTCCACATCGCCTGTGGAGCCATCAGTTACAGGGTACGAGGGAGAAGTGGCGCTCCCACTGCCGCCTCCATGGCTAGGGGCTCCCCTCCCGAGTTTGCCTCTGGAGGGTCCGCTGCTGCTGCCGTCGCCTCCGGAGGCTCCGCTGCTGCTGCCGTCGCCTCCTGAGGGTCCGCTGCGGCCGTCGCCTCCCGAGGGTCCTGCTTCGCCTGCGGTCGCTACAGGTCCTGCATCCTGCATGCAGCAGGAAATATTGTGGCTGGAGCCCCATGAAGGGGAGCTGCCAGCCACGAAGAGGGGGGGGGGGGGGGTCAGGAGACCACCCCCATGGGCAGCCGGGCAGCTGCCAAGATTTCTTTGGCCGGAGAAGCTGGCCTGTGTGCGGTCAGCCTGGCCGCTACAGCTGTTGGGGTGGGAGGAGGACCTCCCACCGTGGCCGCCACCTTTGGCCAATTGCTGCCCCTGTTCCGGAACTGTGAAGCAGGACTTTGGGACTGAGGGGGGAGGTGGCCGTTGGGCCAGGTGTGCTTTGCACAAGGAGGGGGATATGTAACAGGGCGAGGTGCACTGTACATTGATTTGTTTGTTTTATTTTTACAACGGGGTCTCCCCCTCCGCCCCTGTGCAATTTATTGTTTTGTATTATGATTTATTTATTTGTATTTAAATGACGACGAAAGCCGTGTGTTTTGGTGTATGATTTATTTATTATATTTACGATGACGTGTTATGGTTTATTTATAAATGACAGCATAGCCGAATGTTTGTTTTTTCGTACCGTTTGGTAGTGTGGATGGGAAGCCCCATCTACTATTAAAAAAACCTTGTGGAGAAGGTGGCCATCTCTTGAATTAAGTGATTCATTTGTTGCTAAATCAGAAGGTGGTCACCTGCATAAAAGCCTGCAGCTCTCCAAGTTCGGGGTGGGTTTTAGGAGCAAGAACGAGAGCGGAGAGAGCGAGGAGCGGGAGAGAATTTTGTGTTTGTGATTATTTTTGTTTAACCTTTTTATTTCGCTCTCTGAGCAAGTGTTTTCTGTTTAAATATTTTATTTATTTTTGTATTTAAAGAAAGCGTTTGTTTTGAACTGCAGTATTTTGGGTTTTTTTCCATCCTGCATCTGGCCTGACGTCACCACTCGTCCATCCCTGTCACAAAGGCATGTTAAAAACAAAAACCACGGTAGCCACACTGCTGACGCGCTTCAACCTCTATAAAGCATGTGTGATAATAGGCCTAATTATCACTTTCAGGTGGTCATACCTCCCAAATACTGTCACAAGGCTGGCTGAGTGGTGACACGTCAGACCCAGAAGAAACACAGACAGACAGTAGTGGTGAGTGAAACTGAGACGCAATGGTAGCTTTCAGAAGGTTTATTGCAAAATAAAAAGGTTGAACAAAACAGAAAAATAGGACACGGCACTTCACGCCAAAATAAAGAGACAAACAAAATGGACTATACAGTAAACAGACAGACAAAACACAGTGAGTTTCTATTTTTAACTATTATTATTATTATTATTACCTCCGTCTCCAATCCCGTTCTCCACTCACTGAACACCCAACCCCGAGTGAATGAAACGTGCATCTATTTATACTGTTGTGCTGGGATTCAATTACTATTTAATTATTCACTTGAATCCCAGCACGTGAATTAATTACGTGCAACCTCGTGCGCGCATATTACTTACTTTAAATGCACGTGCAGTGATGTGCAATCCCGTGCCTAAATACAATTATACATTTTTAAATACACGTGAAACACAGACCCGTTTATATCCCGTGTACCAATGACTATACACCAACATTAACACACGCACCATACAACACAACACACAAATGCACACAGGGGCGGGGCGCATTGCCACATATACCCCCCCCTTGTGCGCAGCACACATGGCCTCAACGGCCACCTCCCCCCTTAAAAACCCAGCAGTCCAGGACAAAGTCTCGGGCTGGGAAGGGAAGCTTCAGTGGGCCCATGGCTGGCAATGCTGTCAGCACCCCTGCCGGTAGTGGCACGGCTGACAGCATGCTGGTCCACTCCTGCAGCGAAATTGCTGCGGGGGATGGTGGTCTCCTGACCTCTCCCCCTTTCTTCGTAGCCGGTAGCTCCCCTTTCTGGGGCTCCGGCCACCGTACTCCCTGTGGTGGAGGTGCGGGAAGCAGAGACAGCTCCTGCTGTTCTGCTCCTGGCAGTGGCGGAGGCAGAGGCAGCTCCTGCTCCTCTGCTCCGAGCAGTGGCGGAGGCAGAGGCAGCTCCTGCTGTTCTGCTCCTGGCAGTGGCGGAGGCAGAGGCAGCTCCTGCTCCTCTGCTCCGAGCAGTGGCGGAGGCAGAGGCAGCTCCTGCTCCTCTGCTCCGAGCAGTGGAGGAGGCGGAGGCAGAGGCAGCTCCTGCTCCTCTGCTCCTGGAGGTGGCGGAGGAAGAGGCAGCTCCTGCTGCTCTGCTCCTGGCGGTAGTGGAGGCAGAGGCAGCTCCTGCTGCTCTGCTCCTAGTGGAGGAAGCGGTGGAGGTGGCGGAGGCAGAGGCAGCTCCTGCTGCTCTGCTCCTAGTGGAGGAAGCGGTGGAGGTGGGAGCAGCTTGTAGTCTCCTGGCGATGGAGGTGGGAGCAGCGTGTAGTCTCCTGACGATGGAGGTGGGAGCAGCGTGTAGTCTCCTGACGTTGCAGGGGACTGGTGCGGCTCTGCCTCTCTTGCAGGGGACTGGTGCGGCTCTGCCTCTCTTGCAGGGGACTGGTGTGGCTCTGCCTCACTTGCAGGGGACTGGTGTGGCTCTCCCGCTCTTGCAGGGGACTGTGGTGGAGGCAGTGGCGATGGGGCTGATGCTGGCCACTCAGAGGGAGGCTGTGGCAGTGCTGGCTCCCTCTGCTGTGGCGGCTGGGCTGGTGTGTGCCATGCTCCCTTCAGCAGCATAAATAGAGGCTGCTGGGGGACACCAGCATCCTGCCCTTCTCCCCCCCAGAAAAATTCAGGGGGTTGAGCCTGTAACTCCTCCCCTTCTGGCTCTTGGGATGGCAGCGATGGCCCCTCCCCCTCTAGCTCTCGGGACGGCAGCAGCAGGTGAACCAACAGGCATTCTACCTCTGCTGGCAGCTTGGGTCCTAGGGCTGTGGAAGCACTGACTTCCCCCTCTTGGGCTGTGGACGCACCGACTCCTCCCTTTTGGGCTGTGGATGCACCGACTCCTCCCTCTTGGGCTGTGGACGCACCGACTCCCCCCTCTTGGGCTTAGGACGTTCGGGCTCCCCCCACTCGGGCGTAGCGTGGGAGAAGTACAGTCGTGGACAAGTACAGCGCAGTTAGAAGCAGAAAGGAGGAAGTACATTTTTAAATTACATCTTGAAGTGCTTTAATCAGAAAACATTGCAGCTTAAAGCCTAACAGCTGCGTGTCTTTTTCTGATAACAAGCTGAAACTTGGAGCAGCTGATTCAAATTCCGCGGCATTCTGAGACACGGGGGAGAGGCGGAGCCTGCAGCACAATGCACAAACAAAGGCAGCCAGAGTTCAGAGCGAAAGCGTGTGGAAGCGACAGCGTGGGAGAAGTACAGTCCTGGACAAGTATAGCGCAGTTAGAAGCAGTTTGAAAGCAGGTTGACAGCTGCAGAAGCTAAACTGAACTTCCAAAAAAACAAACAAAAAAAAACATGGTCTTCAAGCCAGTAATCTGTGACAACTGCATGATGTGGGAAATCCGAGAAAACCCAACAGAGCTCAACCAAGTTTGTGTAAAGTGCCGCACGATCCAGGACTTGCTTCAACGAGTAAGTCTGTTAGAAAAGGAGCTGGAGGAAATGAGACAGCAACAGGAGCTTGAGGAGCTGACACACCCACAATTCATGGAAGTCTGCACCCCTAGCAGACTGAAAGCCACCAGGGAGATGGAAGAGAGTCGAAACAGCTGGGTTCAGATAGGCAGAAGCAGGGAAAAAAAGAAACTTCGTCAAACACAACCACCAGAAATCCAAACATCCAACAAATTTGAGCCACTTCAACATTTAGATGACCAAAACCAACATCAAGAGAATGAAAGGAACAACATCCAGGACCCTATAAACAGTGCTGGCCAGGCAGCAAAAAGAAGGGAGGTCATGATTGTTGGCACTCCATATTGAGAAACACAGCAAGTTCAGTTCGCAGTTTGGACCCCCTTACTACAACAGTGTGCTGCCTTCCAGGAGCCTCTTTCAAGCACATCACTGAGAACGTGGACAGGACGAACAGGAGACGACCCGGTAGTAGTCGTCCACATTGGTACAAACAACGTTGGAAGAGACAGACCAAGATCCCTGCAAAACAAATTCAGAGAGCTAGGAAGGAAATTAAAAGACAAGACCAAAACTGTGGTATTTTCTGGGATACTGCCGGCACCTTGCAAAGGACCATATGGACAGCTGGAAATACAAAATCAAAATGCATGGCTGAAATCGTGGTGCACACAGGAAGGCTTCATCTTTCTTGAACATTGGAGCACATTCTACAACAAGGACTATATATATAGGTGGGACATACTGCACTTAAACAGAAAGGGAACCAATCTACTCAGAGAAAGGATCCTTGAGGAGGTCCAGATGCATTTAAACTAGAAAGGAAGGGGGGAGAAAACAAAAAAACAGAAGGGAGACCGCATCAAAACAAGGGCAACAACTCAGGTAAGACAACTATTAAATGTATTTATCTTAATGATAGAAGTCTCAGAAACAAAATGTTAGAACTTGAAGCTACTTCACTAACGAGTAATTACAATGTGTTAGGTGTTACAGAAACTTGGTTGTCTGAGAGTGATGGAGACAAATATAATATTAGTGGGTACACACTATATAGAAAAGACAGAAGAGACGGAGGGGTAGCGCTGTACATAAGAAATAGTCTTGAAGCCCAGGTGTTAAATCTGGACAAAGAAAACAATATCGAATCAATATGGGTCAGAATAATGGACAAAAATTCAAAGGGCAAAATAATAGGAGCATGCTATAGACCGCCAAATTCAGACGCTGAGCAAAATAATCTGTTATACAATGACATTCGAAATGCGTGTAGAAAAGGAGAAGCCATATTAATGGGGGATTTCAACTTCCCCTGTATAAAATGGGAGAACCTGGTGGGGAGCAGGACGGCCGAAATTGAAATGGTGGAAATGACAAATGACTGCTTCCTAACGCAATTTGTCAAGGCACCGACTAGAAGGGAAGCATGCCTTGATGTATTCTTTTTAAATAACGAAGACAGAATAACTAAAACAGAGGTCAGAGAGCCATTGGCAAACTCAGACCACAACATGGTCTCATTTGAAGTGTTTTTTAAAAGCCCAAAAGTAATGACTAAAGCTAAGGTTTACAATTTTAGAAAAGCAAACTATGAAGGTATGAAACAGAGACTAACAGAAGTAGATTGGAGTAAAATAGAGAAAACATCCACAGAAATAGGATGGCTGTCTTTTTTAAAATGTAGTACTAGAGGCGCAAAACAATTACATCCCAGAAGTAGACAAATCTAAATCTAAAACAAAATGGCCAAAATGGTTTAATAGATCAATTAAAAAAAATATTCAGTGAAAAAAGGCACTTTTCAGGGCGTTTAAAAGGGACCAAAAACAATGTACACAGAAAGAGTACTTGGAATTGCAAACACACGTCAAAAAGGAAGTTAGAAAAGCCAAGAGAGAGAAAGAAATCAGTATTGCAAAGGGGGCTAAAACCAATTCCAAAATGTTTTTCCAATATTATAACAGCAAGAGAACATTCAAAGAGGAGGTTAAATGTCTAAGAGACACAAATGGCAAAATCATAGATGAAGAAAAAAAATAGCAAATATATTAAATGATTACTTTTCACAGGTTTTTACAAAGGAGGACATGGACAACATGCAGAAATGTCGACCTGTTCCTATCCAGTTTTAAATAACTTTAGCATAACAGAGGCAGAAGTGTTAAAGGGACTAGGAGCTCTTAAAATAAACAAATCCCCTGGGCCGGATGAGATCCTCCCAATAGTACTCAAAGAAATGAAAGTCGTTATTTACAAACCACTAACCAAGATCATACAACAGTCTCTTGACACAGGGGTTGTACCGACAGAGTGGAAAATTGCAAACGTAATACTGATCCACAAAAAGGGAGAAAATTACCTATATGGTAACAATATCCTGGGAGACAGTCAGCATGGTTTTAGGAAAGGGAGATCATGTCTAACTAACCTGCTTGATTTTTTTGAGGATGCAACATCGACAATGGATAATTGCAAAGCATACAACATGGTTTATTTAGATTTCCAGAAAGCTTTTGACAAAGTCCTGCATAAAAGATTAATTCTCAAACTGAACGCAGTAGGGATTCAAGGAAATGCATGCACATGGATTAGGGAGTGGTAACATGTGGAAAACAGAAAGTACTGATTAGAGGAGAAACCTCAAAATGGAGCGAGGTAACCAGTGGTGTACCACAGAGATCAGTATTAGGTCCTCTGCTTTTCCTAATCTACATTAATGATTTAGATTCTGGTATAGTAAGCAAACTTGTTAAATTTGCAGACGACACCAAAATAGGAGGAGTGGCAAACACTGTTGCAGCAACAAAGGTCATTCAAAATGATCTAGACAGCATTTAGAACTGGGCAGACACATGACAAATGACATTTAATAGAGAAAAGTGTAAAGTATTGCATGCAGGCAATAGAAATGTGCATTATAAATATCATATGGGAGATACTGAAATTGAAGAAGGGAACTATGAAAAAGACCTAGGAGTTTATGTTGACTCAGAAATGTCTTCATCTAGACAATGTGGGGAAGCTATAAAAAAGGCCAACAAGATGCTCGGATATATTGTGAGAAGTGTTGAATTTAAATCAAGGGAAGTAATCTTAAAACTTTACAATGCATTAGTAAGACCTCACCTGGAATATTGTGTTCAGTCCTGGTCACCTCGTTACAAAAAGGATATTGCTGCTCTAGAAAGAGTGCAAAGAAGAGCAACCAGAATTATCAGGGTTTAAAAGGCATGTCGTATGCAGACAGGCTAAAAGAATTGAATCTATTCAGTCTTGAACAAAGAAGACTATACGGCGATCTGATTCAAACATTCAAAATCCTAAAAGGTATAGACAATGTCGACCAAGGAGACTTTTTTGACGTGAAAAAAGAAACAAGGACCAGGGGTCATAAATGGAGATTAGATAAAGGGGCATTCAGAACTGAAGATAGGAGGCACTTTTTTACACAGAGAATTGTGAGGGTCTGGAACCAACTCACCAGTAATGTTGAAGCTGACACCCTGGGATCCTTCAAGAAGCTGCTTGATGAGATTCTGGGATCAATAAGCTACTAACAACCAAACAAGCAAGATGGGCTGAATGGCCTCCTCTCGTTTGTAAACTTTCTTATGTTCTTATGTGTGTGTAAATTCATATTTAGGCTCATTTCTTTCTGTTATCTTGAAGATCTAAATAATTGGATTCCATGTGAAATCAATATGTGAATGAGCACATGTGATTATCTACAAACCTGTACCTGTAAATCAGGATAGAACGTGCGAAAGACCATCATTCAGATTGAATTGTGTGCAGGATCGGACGTTGTAAAGGAGAGGTTCAGTATAGCTTACTGTCAGTGTGAGCATGGAAAGAGGGGATCCTGACTGCCTGATGCCTTCTGATATAGGGTGAGAAGTTTTCTGAATAATCTGTGCTCACTATTCATTGTACAATTAAGAAATTGTCATATAACTGGTAGTTGTTAAGTTGACGATTCAGAAATGAAAAAAAAAATGGAAAAAAACAGCAGAGAGCTGTACACCGGTGTCTAGACTAATTTGTGCTAAAACAACAAGCCAATAAAAATACAGCCAGATGACCTCACAAACAGAAATAGCGCTGCTGGTATTTTATTACCGTATTACAGCTTATTGTACCAGTAAAAACGAGGGAGAGGGAGAAACATGGAGTGAAGGTAGTTTTACTGTGAAATACAAAAAAAGAGTAAAGGTAGAAGCTACACCAATCTGTGTTGGTTACAGTCTGGCACCATCATCAATCCGGCGTTTTTATATCGTGTCGCTTCTTATCACTCAACAGAACATTAATCTGGGTTTGTCCTATGTATTATTAATATATGGTATAATACCGTATTATACCCAATATATCATTTTATATTCATAACTGTCATGAAATTGTCTGAACAAATGTAACAAGCACAGTGAATATCTGAAAATGTATTCAATTAGCTGAATGAAATGGAATTCTCTGTGTAAAAAAGTGCCTTTCAGTTCTGAATGCTGTCTAGATCATTTTGAATGACCTTTGCTGCTGCAACAGTGCTTGCCACTCCTCCTATTTTTGTGTCATCTGCAAATTTAACAGGTTTGCTTACTATACCAGAATCTAAATCATTAATGTAGATTAGGAAAAGCAGAGGACCAAATACTGATCCCTGTGGTACACCACTGGTTACCTCGCTCCATTTTGAGGTTTCTCCTCTAATTCTTTAAGCATTACATAAAAATAAAAAACAATATTAATAGCGTTGAGGTAATAATCCCTATGTTTATACAATAGCACTTTAGCAAATGTTTAATATCAAAATAATAAGCGTAACTCAACTTTTGACCCATGTTTCAGCTCTGACCATACATCTCAGTGGAACATTATGACGTACTGTAGATACATAGGTAGATACTTCTACTCCTTACAATGGTCTGAACCCAATACTTTGAACTTCCTCCTACAGAAAAGATGTATGTGAACTGTTCATATTTAACACTATATAAACCAATGTTACGTTGTAACAAACACACCTTTAGCAAAAAAGCCAACTTTAACGAAAAAGTTACCTCCCTGAACTAAGTGCCAAAAACATTTAATAAAGGGGGAAAGGCGGGTCAACAGCGCAAAAGGATGCGGGATCTTTAAGTTACAAATACAAAACAAAAGGAACAATAATCGATCATTTAAACCAGACAATACATTTTCTGATTCTTCATAGGCGAACACACACACACACACACACACACACACACACACACAGCGTGTACAGACAGACAATGAGCCCTTCAGCCTTGATCAAGACAAACAGGTATACTGAGCAGTAATTAAAGTCCTGAACAGAGCAAAACCACAGAGAAGAAAAGAAAACATTGCATCAAAACAAAGTAGCAAATAAAATAAAAAAAAAACAATCCAGTGAAATAAATGAATGGAAACTATCTCACCACTCCTTGAAGAGTCCTTGATCCAGCGATGAATGAGAGAGTCCAGCCAGTCCAAACGATATCCAGGAATCCTTTATCAGCTATGACAATTTAACCAACCCACCAAACATTTAGCATTCATATGATCTACCTCAACATCTACCTCCAAGGAAGTAAAGAAACAATCTTCCAAACTATGATCATGAGAAATTTAGTTGTGCAATAAAAAAAGTTTTTTCTTCTAGAAACAGAAAAGTACTGTATGCATATATCATGACAATATTTCCCAGACAGTAAAAAAAGTTCTGGACAAAAATGTATGTTTCATTAAACAGCTGAACGGTTATTTTACAGGCCAGTAATGGCTTCAAGTGGTTTTAATCTCATTCCTCCATCCCCTCACATATCTTCTGTGGAACAAGCAAACAATCTTTAAGTTTTTTTTATTAAAAAGAAAATTAGTTTTGCAACCAAAACGGTTTTGATTTTCTTATAGATTCAAAAAAAAAACAGAAAGGGCTGTAAAAGTTATTTTTCTTTTTCTTCTAAAACCTTTTTTTTTTAAATCATTTTCAACGTTGCTGCAGTACAATCTACCGTCAGGTATTGGTAACTTAGCTTACCAGGTGAGTCTTTCTTGCAATAATTGCCTAAATTACTACCTTCTTACATATTATCCTAATATAACTAATAAATGACACAAAAAACTGCTTCAAGGGTCTGTCACCTACTTTTCAGTCTTACAAAATAAGTACAAATGCTGATTGGCTTGTGTTAAGGTAAGATGGGTGTATTTTGGTATGAGGACCCTGGAGAAGAACTAGAACAGTTGCAAGGCTCTTTTTAGAATTCAGCTTAACACAAGGGCTTCAATGTAAATAAATTGCTAGGCAAATGTGCTGTCTGTAACCAAGGTAGAAGGAAATGGTAAAGAAAACTGGACTAACAAAGCTAAATGTCCCTTTTGGAGTCTGTAGCACATTGCAAACTCATTATAATAGTGATTGAAGGTGTTAACCAACCAAAACAGAGTATACAGTATCAAACCAGACTTTAATTTGAATATTTTTCTGAGACAGGTGTATTTTAATTGGAAAGTTAATTAATATGTTTGTTAAAGTGCATGAGAATGAGTGTTGTTCTATAGCAAGTTGAGTGACTGTCTCACCTTCCAACGCGTTGTGTCTTTGTACGGAAGCATATTGGTGCCACAGAGAGTAAACATTCTTTTTTTAAACTTAGATATCGGTTCCAAAATTTAAATGCACAGAATTTCCATTGGTGTATTCTAATCCTGTGACGTCGAGACACTATACAGGCTCCTCTGTAATTTATTCATACTACTTTACTGTACTTCTCTTGCCTCGTACATCTCCTCACTCTTGCGAAACTCTCATATGCACACACAGTGCCCTTGTGTGTTGGGGGGCAGACAGACAGTTGTGTTTTCAGCAGTTTTGATCTGTAACTGGGGAAGTGTCAACACTGCAGCAATGGTCTTTAGCTGGACACATAAATGTTGACATTTTAATATCTCTGTATAATGGGATAAAAATGCAAATCTTTAGACACAAATAGAAATAAATAAAACTGACCAGGCCGGTACACCAATGGTACCTCCAGGCATATGTAAACTTGTGAGGGTGATGATGAGCTAAATACATTTCAGGAGCCAAATGCGTTACAGTTTAGGCTACTGCAAGCAAAATCACAGTCTGTAAGTGATTTAAGCTGTTAAAACAGTCAATTGTCCAGTTTGACCAATAACGAGAGGTCAAAGATCAAAGTCCAAGACATGTTTAGAAAACTCTTAGTTGGTGTCCTATACATGTTCAATAGTAAATTTGAACCTATCTCCAGTCTGTAAGGAGATTTAAGCTGTCACAAATTTCCTGAGGTCAAAGGTCAAGGTCCAGTACATTTTTGGAAAAGCCATAGTTGGTTTCTTATACATGTGCAGTAGTAAACACAAGTCTATCTAGAATCTGTAAAGTGATTTAAGCTGTTAAAACAGTCAATTGTCCAGTCTGACCAATAAAGAGAGGTCAAAGGTCAATACATTTTTAGAAAGCTCTTAGTTGGTTTCCAATTACAGTAAGTGCAGGTACGGTATACAATACCTTCAGTCCTAATAAGAGCATATTTAGCTAAGAACAAGTACAAAATACAACACATAATTCAATTAAGGGGCAAGTTGAATAAGTGCAGATAATATGGTGAGAGTTACATTACGTTAGATATTAATATACAAGTGATAAGTGCAGTGGACTGAGAAAACGGTGCAATTACAAAAATATAGTTGCAGTTAACATAAAACTATTATACTAAAACTATTATAAATCGCTGGTTTCAACTATAACCTTTCAGGTTACCTCCCCTCACTGTAGGCATCCGGCAGGCCCCTGCAGTGACCTCTTTGGCCACTATGGGCGTCCAGCAGGCCCTCATAGTGACCCTTTCTCTGTGAAATGCTTTTCTTTCTGCTCATCAGCAGTTTTGAGCATTTATATCCAGAGATTGTTTTTACAGTGAGGAGCGGCTGCTCCCGCGATCCATCCTGGGGTTTCGACACCCGCCACTGTTGTCTAACATGCAACTGTAACCTTTCTGGTTACACCCCCTCATCACTGTAGGCATCCAGTAGGCCCCTGCAGTGACCTCTCTGCCACTATGGGCGTCCAGCAGGCCCCATAGTGCTCCCTTCTCTGTCAAACGGTTTCCTTCCAGCTGTGGGCTTCAACAGGGCCCCGCAGCCCCCTTCTATTCCTTACCTCAAACGGTTGAGCAGCAGGGCCCCGCTTTTCCATTCACTCTTCCGCCCTTCCCAGCGGTCTTCCAAACATAACCTTTTAGGTTACCCTCCCCTCAACGCAGGCATCCAGCAGGCCCCTGCAGTGACCTCCCTGGCCGCTATGGGTGTCCAGCAGGCCCCCATAGTGGTCCCTTCTCTGTGAGATGATTTTCTTCTTTTAGCTTATCGGCAGTTTATTCAAACCCTTTCAAAAGAGTTCCCATTTCTTTGAATACCAGTCAGGGCCGCAATACTGCATACTCTGAATAACTTCAATGAAGGAACCTGTGCTATTCCGCCTGTAACTTCCTTCATTTCTGCTCCCCATAACTCCACCACACCCAGCATCAATAGTTTAATCCCTCACGAAGATTTCTCTCTGCAATATGCAAATCGACCACGCCATATTCTTAATCAAAATTGCTGGGAAAAACGCATGGCTGGCTAAGTCAATATTTCAAACATATTTAAAATCATGCCCATTGAGCCTGTCCTCAGGGGATCGTATTGTTTCTATTTCCACTTTTCTGTCCGGTCCCCCTCCTACCAAACGCAATCTTCTGTCCCTCCTTGGCCATTTAAACTACATGGGAGCATGGGAGGGTTTGCAAACGAGAGGCGGCCATTCAGCCCATCTTGCTCGTTTGGTTGTTAGTAGCTTATTGATCCCAGAATCTAATCAAGCAGCTTCTTGAAGGATCCCAGGGTGTCAGCTTCAACAACATTACTGAGGTGTTGGTTCCAGACCCTCACAATTCTTTGTGTAAAAAAGTGCCTCCTATTTTCTGTTCTGAATGCCCCTTTATCTAATTTTCAGTTGTGACCCCTGGTCCTGGTTTCTTCTCAAAAAAGTCCACTGGGTCGACATTGTCAATACCTTTTAGGATTTTGAATGCTTGAATCAGATCACCACGTAGTCTTCTTTGTTCAAGACTGAATAGCTTAATTTCTTTTAGCCAGTCTGCATACGATATGCCTTTTAAACCTGGGATAATTCTGGTTGCTCTTCTTTGCACTCTTTCTAGAGCAGCAATATCCTTTTTGTAGCGAGGTGACCAGAACTGAACACAATATTCTAGGTGAGGTCTTAACATTGTAAAGTTGTAAAGGCACTGTAAAGTTTTAACATTACTTCCCCTGATTTAAATTCAACACGTCTTACAATATATCCGAGCATCTTGTTGGCCTTTTTTATAGCTTCCCCACATTGTCTAGATGAAGACATTTCTGAGTCAACTTAAACTCCTAGGTCTTTTTCATAGATTCCTTCAGTTTCAGTATCTTCCATATGATATTTATAATGCACATTTTTATTGCCTGCATGCAGTACTTTACACTTTGCAATTAAATGTCATTTGACATGTGCTTGCCCAGTTCTGAATGCTGTCCAGATCATTTTGAATGACCTTCGCTGCTGCAACAGTGTTTGCCACTCCTCCTATTTTTGTGTCGTGTGCAAATTTAACAAGGACCTAATACTGATCCCTGTGGTACACCACTGGTTACCTCGCTCCATTTTGAGGTTTCTCCTCTAATCAGTACTTTCTGTTTTCTACATGTTAACCACTCCCTAATCCATGTGCATGCATTTCCTCGAATCCCTACTGGGTTCAGTTTGAGAAATTAATCTTTTATGCGGGACTTTGTCAAAAGCTTTCTGGAAATTTTAAATAAACCATGTCATATGCTTTGCAATGAGGATAATTCCTCAAGGCAGAGCTTTTATCTTCTACCTTCTCTTGATTTGATTCCCTCAATGATGTCATACTCATTGGAACTCCGCCTGTGGGAGCTCCTACTAAAAGAATGGAACGGCATTACTTTCTTTTATGACGACTGTCTCCTGCTGCACGAAGACATTCAACTGTTCACATATGCAGCTCCCTCTCTTGGCTTTGGAGGATACTACAAGGGAAAATGGTTTTCTGCTCCATGGCCGGACGAATTCAGCATCATTACTATACCCGATCACTCCTTGTCATTGCGCAAAATGTATCCATTTGTTGTAGCCACATTCCTTTTGGGAGTCTTCCTGGGCTCAAAAATCCATTCTTCTCCACTCAAATAATTCAGCTACAGTCCAAATCATTAACAAGGTCGTTCATCCTCCCACCATATAATGAGCATATTCAGAAGGATTACCTGTTTATCTGTTACTCATCAGTTCATTTTCAGACCTCAACACATTCTCTGCCACCTGACTATAATCACGATTCTCTTTCCCGTTTCCAAACACAGAGATTGAGCATTAGCTCCCGAAGACGACCGCCTGCCAAATGAGATTCCTCCCTTTTCAGACCTGACATTCATGTGAGCCACCCGCTGCATTCCCTGATTCTGCAGGCTCAAGAAACAACTCTTCTCAGCATCACTCCCCAATCACTGCAAACGTACTGGTCATCCTGGGATTTATTTAAAAAATTCACTTTCCATTCAACATTACCTTCCCTTCATTTTCAGTGCCCGTAGTGTCATCCTATATTATGTCCCTTAAAAATGGAGCTATAAGATTTCAATTTCCGGCACCCAGTTTTTCTACAAACTCATTTTCGGTGTCCCAGCTCTACACACAGTAACTCACAAATTTCATTAATCCTGAAAGGGCTTCAACGATCAGAATCTCTTTCTCCCCCTGCTAGCCTACCTATCACCATCAACGTACTCTCTTGGTGCCTCTCATCTGCTCCAGCTACTCCTCCCTGTTTTCGATTAAACCTTAAAGCCCTTTTCTCTTAGCCTTCTTGGGTTCCTTAGGTGCTCAGAGTCTACATCACTCTCAAATTCAACCCCCAGATTCACCCCTTCATCTCTAACCTAGCAATCACCTCATCTGATATCTTTTCCTTCCTGCTCAAAAGAAGTAAAAATAACCGGGAAGATTAGGGAACGCTTTTCAATTTTGTTTATAAATTAAACTCCCATGTTGGCCCATATGACCCCTTTTCTCTCTTATCCATCTCCATCTTTCTCAGGGTGCATCACCCTCAGGCCCGCTGTTTATTAACGAAAGCTGAATAATCATCACCCGACATTGGTTCTTCTTTCACCTTTTCACCTGATTATTTCCAGGTCCGGATTCTCAGCTGAGCCGTTCTCCGGTCATTCCATCAGAATCGTAGCAGCTTCTCGCCATGGAGTTCCAGGCTCCTTTATCAAACGGTTAGGTTGTTGGTCCTCCAGTGCTTACCAAGTTTACATTAGAACAAATATTACAGATCCTAAAAATGCTTTTACAAGAATGTGCTCTTAAGCGTTAGTAGCCTGCCTGGAGGAAGGGCAATCGAATCAGCCATGGATTCCCAGAGGTTTATTTCCCAAAAATGGGTTTTGTTTTCCTCTCCTGCATGCTGATGATCATTTGTTAAAGGTTGACTAAACCTTCAAGTGGGCTATATTCAATACTAATCATGGCATTATTGAGACTGGCTTGTTCTTTTTGGCCATTCGGCCAGGCAGCGAGCCCTCAAACCAAGCTAGGTTTGATGCCAAATGAATGTGTATATACAACATACTTCTCTGTAAAATCGCATACTCCGCATTCTCCACAATAAATATTTGTACTAAAACATTTTGTGATTGGTGTTTGTCCCGAACTACTGAATGTAACATTTGTTTCCTTCATATTAACAATGGTTTATCTGTAAACATGTGCTGAGAACACTCCCTGAATTTTGTGAGTACAGTATTGTCAAGCAGAATTTTAATGTTAAAAATAACCAATCTATACTTTTAATCTTATTATGTTATTATTGTATTCCATATTATTATTATTATTATTATTAGTTTATTTAGTAGACGCCTTTATCCAAGGCGACTTACAGAGACTAGGGTGTGTGAACTATGCATCAGCAGCAGAGTCACTTACAACTACGTCTCGCCCGAAAGACGGAGGTTAAGTGACTTGCTCAGGGTCACACAATGTCAGTGGCTGAGGTGGGCTTTGAACCGGAGACCTCCTAATTACAAGCCCCTTTTCTTTAACCACTGGACCACACAGCCTCCTATTATTTGTTTATTTTTAGAACGGGGTCTCCCCTCCGCCCCTGTGCAGTTTATTATTTTGTATTTGTGGTTTATTATTATTATGATTTAGTTATTGTGAAAATATGACGGTGTACGCTGTGTTTGTTATTGTTATGGTTTATTGTTTTATAAATTTGACGGCGTAGCCAAATGTTTGTTTTTGTTTGGTAGTGTGGATGGGAAGCCCATCCATGGTAATTAAAAACCTTGTGTAGAAGGTGGCCATCTCCCAAATTAAGCCTGCAGCTCTCTACACTCAAGGTGGGTGTTAGGAGCGAGAGCAGCGAGAGAGAAACGAAATGAAACGAAAAAAAACATTTGGCTACGCCGTCAAAGCCGTCATATAGCATTCTTTTCAGAATTTTTATTTAAACCACCAACTATTCCTAGGGAAGCAAAATCCACATGGAATAAAGAGAATAGATGAGTGTTATTGTAGAGCCCCTCAGCTTTAGAGAGGTAACAAGTAGGGGAAGATACAAATATTTGCCATATATTGTCCCTTTCAATTGAAGACAATGTAGCTTTGCTGTTCCTAGCCAGATCATTTATTATTACAAAAAGAAGAGTACTGCACAATAGCTGCAGAGCATTTATCAGGAAGTACTGTAAAAAAAAAAAAGGAAAATAAATAAAATATAACACCTGTTATTTTTCACCACCAATGGGGAGACACAACACCTGAGCCACTAAAGTGAGAACTGTACCACACCCAGCCACTCTGTGCACCAGAGCTCAGGATCAATGTGCATCTATTCAGGGATGCCAACATAGAATAAGATAACTGTGAAAAGGTTGCAAACCCAGCCAGGTGGTGCAGTGGCAGAATGGAAACTCGGAGGCAGAACCTTGCAATTAAGTTCAGTAGGACTGTGGCAGGAGGACAGCTGATAGCAGCGGTAATTCGTCCTCTTGACCACTGGCAGCATGAGAGAGCAGGCAGCAACAACAGCGCTTTTCAGTGTGCGAGACCTGTTTGTTTTGTTTATTTATTTTATTTTCAACCCGGGCTTATCATAGTTGATATTCCCGGGGATTCTTTTTGTTAGTTTATTTGTGAATTAATAAAACCCTGCCCAGCCCTGCCTTGCTGGTGCACAGGTCATGCCTCACTTCCTGCCTGTCTGTGTCGTCACGTCTGGTCCCACAGGCGCTACACCCACCAACCCCCATCACAAGGATTTCAATTACACAAAAGTAGATGTTAAAACTTCATGCTGATTTGAACTCAGCTCTCACCAAGATAAGCACCAACTAAGACATAGCTTTACAGTAAACTAATGTGATCCATATGTGTCTCCATCCATTTGTGCTTCCTTCCATATGATGATGTAGATATCCTTCTGTCTGGTGTTGATGGCTGAAGTGTAATGCTGACTCCAGGGATCAGCTTATTGCCTCCCTAGCGCATCAGCACACACAACGGCTGCGATGCTGGCTCCGGGGATCAAACCACAGTGCGGTCTCCCCAGCGCATCAGCATGACAACCGTCTGGATTGAGCTAAGTCGGGTACATCTCTGGGGTCTTCAAGTGGGCACCTTCCATCCTCAGTGTTTCGTCGACTAGCCCATGACACCTCAAGAGGGCTCGACGGTGATTCTGGCGTCCCAACATCACCCCCGTCCGTCCCCCACTCAACTCAGCCCAGCTTATTTACCCGTACATCAGCGTTTCTTTCTATTGTGCTTGAGATCCCCAGCCAGAATCTTTGCGTCTCAACCACAGCCAGTTGCTGCTCCTCTCTGCTGCTTCAGATAAGTTCTTCACTGTGCGACACAACTCTTGGCCACTGAATCCGACGTCTCTCAGGTGGAAAAATAAGCCGTTGACCAACATCTGCCAGCATTTTCCAGTCTCTAGCAGCTTCCAGTTGTCCTGGGCGAGGATTGGTTTTAATACTTTTTCTTGGTGGTTGCTCTCCTGGGTGGAGGAATGTTGTCTTTTGTGTGTAATGTTTTGATGGAACAGGTGGCAACTTATTGGTCATGTTACGCGTGTCTTCCAATGCTAAGGCCAAACATCGCAGCACCTGGTCCTGGCGCCAAGTAAACCGTCCTTGGCTAAGAGCCACCTTACATCCTGTCAAAATGTGCCTTAATGTTGCAGGTGATGAACACAAAGGACATGAGGGATCCTCTCCTACCCAGAGGTTTAGGTTCTGTGGTGATGGACGAACATCATATGTTGACCTGATGAGGAAACTGATCCTGCTCTGTTCCATTGACCATAGATCTTGCCAGCCAGTCTTGCGTTGTTCCACACTCTCCCATCTCATCCATTCTCCCTGCTTGGCCTGGGAAATGGCCTTTATACACCTCATCCTCTCCTCCTGCTTTAACATCTCGTTGACTACCAGCTTCCTCCGTTGAGCTGGGGCTGCCTTGTGCCATGTAGGAGGAGCTGAACTGAGACCAAGACCCCCTCTTCCATGCTGAACTTGCCCCATGATATCACCAATTCGAAGGGCAGCCTTTGCATCCTCCACAGTTTTCTTTGCAGCCCACTTTCTTCCAGTTTTCAATACAGGTGCTGCCTCCCTTACGCATTTGTCACGTGACTCTACTAATGTCATTTAGTTGCAGTAGTTGTTAGTTGCAGTATTCCTTTAGTTGCAGTATTCCTTTACCATAAAGTCCCACTCTGCTGAGGCAGCGTGGAACTCCCAACCATTTCCTGATGTATGAACTGATTAAAGCTTCCAGCTTCTCTACTGTTGTCAAAGAAACATCGTATACATATTTATTCACTAACAAAATTAAGCTTTCAAAACAAAATACAAAACAAAAAGGTTCAAACAATCAAATGCAAACAACATACCATCACCACAGCCTGCTACTCCTGTATCCCTCTACTACACACCAAACAAACCTCCCTTTAATAGGATGCAGCTGGGCATTCAATCAGGGATAGAGCTGGAGATTAACCCCATCCCTGCTAAACACACACACATGCATATTTACAGGAAAGTGGGTGGTGGTTTTCTTTATCAAAAACACTTACATACATTTTCTTTTACTCTTTTTAGGATACCAAAGAAAACAAATGAAACTTGAAAAGCCAATGACTTGGAAACCAAGTATTTTCTTACTGTTTCTACTATGTATCTTCATAATGTCCTTCTCATATGGAGTCATTGAAATATTTAATAAACAGCAAATCCTGAAGATGGATCAATTAGAATCAAGTTCCAAATCAACAATGACCACTATTAGAAAGGATCGAGGGATATGGACTGTAAACTCAATTGGCCGTCTTGGCAATCAAATGGGTGAGTATGCAACTCTGTATGCCTTGGCTAAGCAAAACAATCACCAAGCATACATACTTCCAGAGATGCATGAGTACTTAGCACCAATCTTCAAGATCACTTTACCTGTGCTTCACAGTAAAATTAACAAAAACATACAATGGAAACATTACGCGCTCCATGACTGGATGTCCAATGAGTATTACAACATTCCTGGGGATTATGTGAAGCTAACAGGCTATCCTTGCTCTTGGACCTTCTACCATCATATTAAAGAAGACATCCTTAGGGAATTCACCTTCCATGATTTCCTCAAAGACGAGGCCAACCGGTACCTAGAAGGTATTAAAGGGAGTCGGGAAAATGTCACCTTCATTGGAGTCCATGTGCGAAGGGGGGACTATGTGCATGTTATGAGAGACGCATGGAAGGGAGTGATAGCAGATAAGGCCTACATTGATAAAGCCATGTCTTATTTCAGGAACAAGTATCAAGAACCTGTGTTTGTGGTAACCAGCAATGGCATGGAGTGGTGCAAAGAGAACATTGATGCTTCTAAAGGAGATGTGTGTTTCTCTGGTGATGGAAATGAATCAAACCCAGCAAAGGACTTTGCTATTCTTGCTCACTGCAATCACACCATCATGACTATTGGGACATTTGGCTACTGGGCTGGGTACCTTGTTGGTGGGGAGATGGTTTATCTCTCCAACTTCACACTCCCTGAATCACCATTCCTGAAAGAATTCAAGTATGAAGCTGCCTTCCTTCCTGAATTGCATGGGATCCCAGCTGACCTTTCACCCCTTCTGAATTCAATCAAACCATAGATCGATGAATTGCTCTACTTCACTTGTAACAATGAACAACTTGGCCAAAAATTAGGAGGACTCACTGACAGCACGCGCTTCAGAGGACACGCATGCTTGCCTTCATCTCTGCCAAATCAATATGGGAGCTGCAGCACTGAGACAAGGTCTTAAAAACAATTGGAAATTTCAAATTGGGAGAAAATGGGTAAAAATAATTGCCGATTCCAAATTTAAAAATAAAAAAAGTTTAAACCAAAAAAGCTTGGAGAACAAAACAAGAGAGAATGGTATTCCATGCCAAACAAGGAGGCGAGTGAAATGGGGACAGTTTTGGCTGAATTCAGAAAACTCTGTAAAGATGTGAACACCAGCCTTCAAATAGTAGAATAGGCTGAAAGCAGAATTAGTGAAATGGAAGACAGCTGCATCAGCCGGGAGAGATTGTTAAGAAAGAAAGGCATCATTGATTATTGCAATTCAGTCTGATCCGCAGGATACATTACAACCCAGAACAATATTTCAAACAGTTTCTCAGATAACAAACATCATTGTACCACCTGAGCCACGCCTGGTATGTCTTGGCGATATGTCTTTAGTGACAAATATGGGCATTGGGGATGTTTGATTTATTAAGATGGCACTAATAACAGCTGATAAATGTATTGCTCTTTGTTGGAAAAATGATAACTCCCCAAATATATCTATGTGATTTGGGAATATTTGCTCATAGGATTTGCAAAAGGAACCGGCTCTATTTGAAGAGATATGGAGTGGATTTATTAACTTCCTTAACTCCTCAACTTATTTTGCCACCACAAAGTATAGCTCCCTCCTGACCAGAGTTTATCCGCAGTCCAGTTATTTTTGTTATATATGTTATATTATATAACATATAATATAACATATATTATAGAACATATAATAACACAGCTGCTTACATATAATAACACAGCTGCTTAAAATGTGTTTCTTTTAAGCAGCTCTTAAAATAAACAAATCCCCTGGGCCGGATGAGATCCTCCCAATAGTACTCAAAGAAATGAAAGAAGTTATTTACAAACCGCTAACCAAGATCATGCAACAGTCTCTTGACACAGGGTTGTACCGACAGACTGGAAAATTGCAAACTTAATACCGATCCACAAAAAGGGAGACAAAACCGAACCAGGTAACTACAGATCAATAAGCCTGACCTCTATTGTATGTAAACTTATGGAAACTATAATAAGATCCAAAATGGAAAATTACTTATATGGTAACAATATCCTGGGAGACAGTCAGCATGGTTTAAGGAAAGGGAGATCGTGTCTAACTAACCTGCTTGATTATTTTGTGGATGCAACATCGACAATGGATAATTGCAAAGCATACGACATGGTTTATTTAGATTTCCAGAAAGCTTTTGACAAAGTACTGCATAAAAGATTAATTCTCAAACTGAACGCAGTAGGGATTCAAGGAAATGCATGCACATGGATTAGGGACTGGTTAACATGTAGAAAACAGAAAGTACTGATTAGAGGAGAAACCTCAAAATGGAGCGAGGTAACCAGTGGTGTACCACAGGGATCAGTACTAGGTCCTCTGCTATTCCTAATCTACATTAATGATTTAGATTCTGGTATAGTAAGCAAACTTGTTAAATTTGCAGACGACACAAAAATAGGAGGAGTGGCAAATACTGTTGCAGCAGCCAAGGTCAAATTTTCCATTTTGGATCTTCTTATATTTTCCATAAGTTTACATATGATAGAAGTCTGGCTTATTGGTCTGTAGTTACCTGGTTCGGTTTGTAAACCTTCTTATGTATGTTCTTATATGTTATTACTTTTAACAGGTTGTCTGGGTTTTTGTTTAAGTTCTGCATTATATTTCAGGAAGGTATGGTGGGAATCCATGTAGAGGAACTACTGTTTAACTTCTCTATTGTGTTTCGGATAGTTTGTTTGTTGTTATAAAGATAGATTTATATTACAGAGTTTCCAAATGTGAGGAAGAATGACACAAAACTGACTTTAAAAAAAAGAAAATTGTGAATAAACTTGAAAGATGAAATACCAGAGCTTTTAACATTTTGGGTATATTAGATGCTATTTGATCTGTTTCGATACTTTTGTTAAGTGCTTTGTGATCATTTGTCTTTATTAATAAAGATTATTATTATTATTATAATAACACCCTGGAGTTAAAGTGTGCAATGTGTAGTGCAGTGCATGGCAGAGAAAGGAATTGGTTAGCATGGTAACACACTGATAAGAATGGTAAAGCAGGATATCAAAGAGGGTGAATCATTGGAAAGGCACAGTGTGAACATGGCAGGATATGAAAAGCATCCTCATTTTCACCACGAGTTTTAGGCTTCTTTCAAGGATCAGCAGGTGACAGCAGAGCATTGTTAAATGAGCACTCAGACAGACATGCTATTGCTTAAGAGAAAACCCCATGCAAACTAAAGGGGCTATTCTGGACGGGGATGGTTTCATGATAGAAACATGTCACATCACATGAAAGCCTTTTATTGCAAAAGTGTCAACCTTTCCTCATTTACATCTGAAGAGAAAACACCGAAACCACAGTTAAAGACTAGAAATCAATATTATTCATTTTTAGAGTAATATAGTTGTGCATCTATTTCCCCTAAGAGAACACTTCTACAGTATTATATATATATCCAATAAACAGAAATACCAATAGAGACCTCTGAACCGGTATAAATATAACACTATACAACAGAAACATACCAAAAACAAGAAATCCAAATATACTACAATATATATTTATATAAAAAATGTAATCATACACTGTACAATTGAAGACAGAAATGGAGTATTTAGATTTCAGATCCTTAAGTTTCGAATGATACAGGATAGTTTATAAAATGTTGTGCCATGCACAGAGCTCCACTAAAATACAGTAAAATCATTTTTTTGCTGAAGTACCCGTACCATTGCTGTCATTTCAGCATCAAAAACCAGGATGGGGACAAATCCATACTTGGCCTCTATATTAACCAGACCTCGTCCCCCCCCTCCTCTTCTTCACTGTCCCCTTTTTGGTGACTCAGTTGCTGACTGGTGTGAGTTGAAGCTGCGGCGGCACTGAGTGTAGCACTGCACTACCAGGGCCAGCAGGCTCAGCGCAATGACCAGTACGATGAAGAAGACCGAGGCGGCCCGCACGCTGTAGCCATGCCCTTTCACCTCGCAGGGGTCTCAGTGGGGATTAGGTTGGTCAAGTTCAGCGTGTAGCCCAGCATCCAGCAGATATCGGTGTCATCGGCCTGAAAGAGAGGAGGGCTCGAGTGAACGAGGGGAACACGTAGCACCAGTTATTTTGCAGCCCTGCGGAAGGAGACGCAACAAAAGAGAGTAAGATAACATTAGAACGATCTTCAGCTGGTTCAAGTCTGAAGAAGAAAAGCTGCTGCTGTTTCGCTTGCAGTTTATTAGTTTGTTGGCGCGAGGTTTGATCGCTGCACGGACTGAAACTCCCTCACCCTCACCTTCTTCTCAAAGACGATCTTGTTCCATGATTGGTTGTCAAACTTGTAGGCATCAGCCAGTAGAGTGGTGATGTAATAGCTGGTGGCGCAGTACTCTCTCAGATTATTCTCCTTCTCTGTGGGAAAGTCTGTCTTCAGCTACAGCAAAAACACAGATGCAGCACTTTCAGCACAGGGTGGTTATGGATCAAACAACTCAGCTGGACGATAACCAGAAGAACAGCTTGCAAATGTTTTATCAGCTAAAGGTTTTATGGAACAGATATCCAACTGTAGATAAGAACCCTATCCTTCAGCCATACAATAGCCTTGATGCTGAGGTTTGGATTATTTCTGAAGTGTGATTCTGCAGTGAGTCCCTGCCCCGCCCCACCCCCGATACGCACGCTGCTCCAGTCTCTCTTGCAGAATTCTTCAGTGGTTTTCTTCATAACATCCAGAGAGGACCGTGGAGCCAGCTTAAGAAAGTCAAACGTGTAGAAAAACGCAGAGAAGGCCTGAAGAGAAACAACAATAACAACAATTCATATCCGAGTCACCTCTTGGGGACGTGCCCCCACCTTGTTATTTTGCTATCTAAATTGCACATCAAACAAAGTCATTGTCAGGAGACTAACTGGTATGAAAGCTGTAAAAACAGCAGCCCAGGGATGCCAGAGAATTACAAAGAAGTTGCCACGCACTGAAGGTTGACAGACCCCATCGAAGGAGCACTCTGGCTTCCCGGCGCAGGCGGAACAGTTGAAGAGGGTTTTGATGAGCGACTCGCACTGCGCGGGGCTTCCATTGCCCGTGAACGTCACTCTACTGTCAGGGAGGTAGGGCTCTGGCTTAGTGGGGCAGGGGGAATGAAAGATCTCTCCCAGCGTGGTATTAAGCCAGTGGGGAAGTAGGGGTGGACCATTGGCTTGGCTATGTTGTTTTCCTGGTGAAAGAAAAAACTTTAATGTCCCTGAATTAAAATACTCCGCTGCCCAACGTAATTCTATGATTACATTCACACTGTGCTGGGAAGCAGCTTCCTTTAGAGAAGTCCAACAAACACTGTAAGAGGAGCTCCTTGAGGAACTGATTCTCCCAAGAAGAGCAGGACTAGCTGGATTGACCTGAGTTACCTTCACAAGCTTGGCAAGGACAGAGTTCCTGAACTGCATTTTCCCGTAGGACAGGAAGCTGTGTGTGTACGCCGTGTGTTCGTATCCTCCCAATAGTACTCAAAGAAATGAAAGAAGTTAATAACAAACCGCTAACCAAGATCATGCAACAGTCTCTTGACACGGGGGTTGTACCGACAGACTGGAAAATTGCAAACGTAATACTGATCCACAAAAAAGGAGACAAAATCGAACCAGGTAACTACAGACCAATAAGCCTGACTTCTATTATATGTAAACTTATGGAAACTATAATAAGATCCAAAATGGAAAATTACCTATATGGTTACAATATCCTGGGAGACAGTCAGCATGGTTTTAGGAAAGGGAGGTTGTGTCTAACTAACCTGCTTGATTTTTTGAGGATGCAACATCGACGATGGATAATTGCAAAGCATTGTGACATGGTTTATTTAGATTTTGACAAAGTCCCGTGTAAAAGATTAATTCTCAAACGGAACGCAGTAGGGATTCAAGGACATGCATGCACATGGATTAGGGACTGGTTAACATGTAGAAAACAGAAAGTACTGATTAGAGGAGAAACCTCAAAATGGAGCGAGGTAACCAGTGGTGTACCACACGGATCAGTATTTGGTCCTCTGCTTTTCCTAATCTACATTAAGGATTTAGATTCTGGTATAGTAAGCAAACTTGTTAAATTTGCAGACGACACAAATAGGAGGAGTGGCAAACACTGTTGCAGCAGCAAAGGTCATTCAAAATGATCTAGACAGCATTCAGAACTGGGCAGACACATGGCAAATGACATTTAATAGAGAAAAGTGTAAAGTATTGCACGCAGGCAATAAAAATGTGCATTATGAATATTATATGGGAGGTACTGAAATTGAAGGAATCTATGAAAAATACCTAGGAGTTTGTTGACTCAGAAATGTCTTCATCTAAACAATGTGGGGAAGCTATAAAAAAAGGCCAACAAGATGCTCGGATATATTGTGAGAAGTGTTGAATCAAGGAAAGTAATGTTAAAACAATGCATTAGTAAGACCTCACCTAGAATATTGTGTTCCGTTCTGGTCACCTCGTTACAAAAAGGATATTGCTGCTCTGGAAAGAGTGCAAAGAAGAGCAACCAGAATTATCCCGGGTTTAAAAGGCATGTCGTATGCAGACAGGCTAAAAGAATTGAATCTGTTCAGTCTTGAACAAAGAAGACTACGTGGTGATCTGATTCAAGCATTCAAAATCCTAAAAAAGTTATAGACAGTGTCGGCCCAAGGGACTTTTTTGACTTGAAAAAAGAAACAAGGACCAGGGGTCACAAATGGAGATTAGATAAAGGTGCATTCAGAACAGAAAATAGGAGGCACTTTTTTTACACAGAGAATTGTGAGGGTCTGGAACCAACTCCCCAGTAATGTTGTTGAAGCTGACACCCTGGGATCCTTCAAGAAGCTGCTTGATGAGATTCTGGGATCAATAAGCTACTAACAACCAAACGAGAAAGATGGGCCGAATGGCCTCCTCTCGTTTGTAAACTTTCTTATGTTCTTATGTATCCATAGAGACGGAAGCTGGCCTCGGTCTGTTTGTCTGCAATCCGTCCTTCAGGGGTGAAGGTGATCTGTGTGGAGGCACCTCCCATGTCCAGGGCACCCAGGATCTTTCCATTCTTGGGGTGCAGCCTCTTCCCTTCGTAGGAGTACTGCAACACAGAGAAAACAAACTGCAGGGCTGGGGGACAGGCACCTCTGCCTTCCTGCTACTGCCTCCCTCCCGAACCTTAGCTTTAATCACTGAACCTCACTGCCTCCCTCCCAGTGCCACCCAGGCAGTCAGATCACTGCCTTACCTTGATGAAGGAGCTGAGCAGGTAGTTGATGGTGATCCAGCCGTATGCCCCTTCCTCCACCCCCGACAGGATGCGGGCGCCCTGGAATTTGAAAGGGTACGAGCCAATCATCTTCCCCACCTCCACCAGCACCTGCTTCCTCTGCGCAGGGCTCTGAATCCTGCAGGGAAACATTTCAGAAGTCAGATACAGGTCAGTCAGGGTTGAGAAATGTATTGCCCAAAGTCAGCGAGGGGGAGTGACTTCTCTTAGCTGTGTAACCCCCCTGTCAAGCCAGGCTTGGGGAATTGCCTGTACTTTTTGCAAAGGCTAGGAGTTCAGTCAACACTTTATTTTTACTGGCCATAGAAACTGAGTGTGATAGCGGCAGTTTTTTTTTTTGTTTTTTTTTTCCTGAGCCCATCGGATAGCTATATAAATAAAAAACAAAGAATTTAATAAATGGAATTTAGTCGATAGTTACCAGAACTGCCAGGTTGGAACTGTCTTGTTAGGGGGACAATGCAAACAGCGATGGAGAGCGCAAGGTGAGAGAGAGCAGAGATACTATAAGAGTGAGATGGTAAACTCAGCAGCTGCTTCCATCCTCGCTCACGCAAAAAGATGTGGGAAATAAGGAGTCCCGGGGAGCAGTTTTTTCCTATCTACAGAACGTAGAAGCTTGCTGCTGGCCTCAGTCTGAGCAGTCTTACGAAAAAATGACTTCATATTTTTACACGATTCAACTTAGAGAGACACCCCTATTTGACACTTACTGTACATAACACTATTAATTCGATTAATGCATTTGTCTGACCTGTCAGCTACTTTATATCACCCAAGTCCTTCCTGAAATTGCCTGCTGCTCATGCATATTGTAGTCTAAACCAAGCAAACTGCTGCACCACGTTGTTTTGAGCAAATTATAGATCTTAATAGAATAATTCTTACTGTGATATTGTGCAACTTTAGGGTTATTTTAAAATTTTTAAAATACATAAAATTGCTATGCCTTTTTTCAGTTTTTTGATGTGGTAAAACATGAAATGCAAAAGTTCAAATCATTGCGTGAAAGGGCCTTGTGCAGGGCTAGTCGTTTTAAAATATTTTATATATATTTATATATATATTGCTTCTACTTTGATTTATTATTTTTCATGTTAGAAACCCTAATTCGTTAGCTAATACATTGTTTTATTCAATACTGTGTTCTATAACGTTACAAATAGATGGATTAATTGGGGATTGTCTTTAAAAAAAAATAAAACTAGTATCGCCATTGGTCACTGGCTAGAACAATAGCATTGATTTACGATGTTTCATACCAGCAGCCCCAGAGAAGTCGGCGTCTATTTTATATCAATTTATTTAACAAGACCTGCAATCTGCTGTTATAATGTATCAAAGTGGAGTAATTGATCACTATTATAAAATAATGTATTGATTTATCGCACTGTATGCATTTTACATGTGTTTCTTAACCTGTATGTGCACTACAGTGCATGTTAGTGCGTGTTGTAAAATCGTATCCATGGCATCTTCATACCCGCATCCATCACAGCAAGCCCTTCACGCATTTGAAATTGAACGCTCTGACAATCCAGCTCCAAAGCTGGAGCGGCTAGTGTGCTCGGAGCGCTCCGACAGGATTCTCCTCGGAGTTTTCCGAACGACACCAAAGAGCACTCCGAGAGTTTACGAACGGCCAGAGTGCACTCTGACAATCTCAGACTGAGTTTACAAACGCCCCCCTAAGAGGTTGTTCTTGTGTCCAATCGTTTGTGCGTTCTGAATTGGACATTTTTTGACTGAAAAAAAACTAAACACCTTAAAAAAGTGCTTGTTTAGATAACTGCATCGCATGACAAGAAAAAAAACAGCTGCATGAGGATTATACGAGAATGGAGAGGGAGTAAGTACATGTGAACGTGTGGGCTGCAGTGTGTAGTGAAAGGGTGATGCAGGTGCTCCAGACAAGGACAAACACAAAGTTCACGGTTCAAGTTCCTTTTTATTTCTTGACCAAATATTAAATAATAAAGCTGGCTCTACCCAGCAATGGGTATTGCCAGCGTCAAAACAAGGGGTTGCAGTCCCGAAATAATAATCACAAAACCCACAAACACCTCTCCGGACAGTGCGTGCTCTTAGTGCAGGTGCGGTGCTAGAAACAGTGATACTTGGTTAAGTGCAGGTGCGGTGAAGTCCGGGTGAATCGCTGGCCCCGGGCTGCAGCTCCCAGATCCGTGCTTAATTATTCTGGCAATGACAAAAGACACACGGTTGCAAAACAAACACAAAACACTTACCTCTCGCTCCAAACAGTCCTCGTTTCCTCCCATCAACCACAACAAAGGAACCGGTTATGGCGTCACGTCCCCCTAAAGTACCCTCAGCATCGCCCCCTCCGATAGCTAGTTCAATCACGTCTCCTCCAATTCATGAATGAAACTGGTACCGTGACGCCATCCCATTCCTGAATGGCCGGCTTCCGACTGCCCCCGGAATAAACTGCCGAAACATTCAGTACGGGGCACGCAGTTTTTGCTGTACAGTGCTGTCACAGGTAGAGAGGGAGATTGTTGATTCAGATTCATTCGCTGTTTGTCACAGTACATTATAACCTTTATTGTAATTAGTACAATATTTAGGTTTAATATCCTATTTTTGGCTCGTCTCATTTTTTTTTTATAAACGCCTGGGTTATGGGCTTTAATACGTGCTCTTGTGTGCTTGGTGCGTATGTAAGCGTGTCAAAATACAATGATTTGTCTTTAGAAAAAAAAATGATTTTTTTTTTCTGTAATCTAAATTGACATAACATGAAAACCCATAACAGCATACTGTACAGTAGTATGTCAGTAAAATTAGATTTTAGTCCTGGTTAGCTATATCAAGTTCCCAGTATGTCCATGTGTAGCGCCCCCCTCCAAAACACCGTTCAATAGTCAACCAAGGATAACCCCCTCACTTATCCCTATAATTAAATTGACTATCTTAAATAACCAATTAAGTAAAATGAATGACTACGCCAATTTGAAGCTAATATAACTCCAAATAAATAACAGACAGCACAGTGTGTACAACAAGGTATAAAAACAACAAGAATTTTTTTAAAACAAAATATCACAGCTTTTACCTATAGCAGCAGATTTGATAGCAACACCCTTTAAACTATAGCAACAGATTTTTAACCAGGAGCGATCCCATCAAACCCTAAGCACTAGGATACTTTGAACTACGTCATGTCACACCAACACTTCTAAATAAAGAGATAATTCACAACACAACAACACTTAAATAACAGCCTTCAAAACAAATAGTGGTTTCTACCAACACAATCCCAAACAAAACAAACTTTAAATAACACACTTTAGTTTTTTTTTTTTAATCAGTGATTTTCATAGAAAAACAGAAAACGTCATGCAACCTAAAAAAAAATGCCTAATGCTTAAACACTCCAATAGCCGCTATTTTAGTTAATACACAAGTTGATAAAGTGCAGGTGTGCAATCAACAGTTAACAGGCCTTTTATAACTATACATTCTAAACACATACACCATTACAGTTAGGGTGATCAGGACAAAGACGCTACTCTAAAAGTCTAAAACAACCAATAACACAGAAAAAAAAAGTTTGTATGCAGCGTTCAGAATTACATCGAAATTCACAGGATCGTAATTACCAACTCAGAATACAGACAATGCACATTCTTTTATAAATCAACCCCATACAATTGCTACCGACGTCTAAGAGCACGGGGGATACTTCACTGAAACCACTCCAATATAGAGCAGACCAAACTATTCAATATGAATAGTAGTAGTTTACCATTAACTTCTAGCGCTTCAGCCAATTCACAGCGCCTCAGTATTACACTTGAAAAGTTACAATCCTTACCAAACAGTAGTTCCCCGACCCGTGCTCTCAGCTCACAAATCTCTCAAACCCGGTCGCTCTCTCGCTGATTAACCCCACCTGTTTTTATACAGCTGGCCCCCATTACGAATTATCACTGCAATTACTATTGAGACCAGTAGTCTCCCTGGGGTTTAAAGGGACAGTGCAACAGTAAAAATAATAAAAATCACACAATAAAACTCAATCTTATTACATTAAAAAAAATAAACAATACATCCATTGCACATCCGTTACACATGTGTAACCCTGTCTACTTAGTTTTGGCTTGAAGGCAACAGAAGAAGTAGACTTTTGCATATTGCCTGTTTTGTTTAGTTTGGGATAATTAAAAAAATTCTGCATAATTATTGCGCAGTGTGTGTCTGTTTCAGTAGATTGTCTGCATATTTGTTTTCTGTTTGTAACGAATATTTGCAACTGTTAAAATAGAACCTGCTCATGATACACTCTGCAACATACATGTCAGTCTTGGCTACTTTGCTGTGCTCCCAAAACTGACTGTCCCCGGATTTTGTTTACAAAATATGGTCACCTTACCTTTTTTACTTTTCCAGATAACACACGGGCATAAGCACACAAACCCTTAATTAGAAAAAAAACAGCCTTACAGATATGTTACATCTTAACTTTTTGACGCACTGTATATTTAAAATGCATGGTTTCAGGGCAGCATGTTAACATTTTCAAAAATCATATGATTTACATCACATAAGGAGTTGTGGCTTGTGGGTGCAGGAGTCAAAGTTAAGTTCAAATTTGATTCTGAAGGTGGTCCAGTGAATGCTCAGAATGCATCTGAGATCATGTGGAACCCCATAGTTTTTGGGGGGAGCCTAGGCGGCTCCCAAACCCCGTTGGTTTCAGTCAAAATGACACTTTCACCTATGTGTAGGCTACTTGGCAGGTGTAAGTGGAATTTTTAATGCATGAGCAAACTTAATCAAAGTAAATAATATTAATTTGAATCAATAAAATATTATTAAAACGTCCTCATACTACTGTTAGTTCTGCAGACGTCAGGGACAATGCCAAGCAATGAAGAACAGAAAGTTTGACAAAAAAATAAGCAGGCCCACCTTACTGACATCTGTAAGTACTCTTTTACTTACAGCATTATTCACAGTATGTGTTTAGAAGTACATTGATATACTTTTCTCCGTTGGGGATTGTGGCGGAGTGTCCCGCCCCTATGTATTATTATTTGTATTTTTGTTTGCGGCGCGGATAAAAGCGCCGCGTCTTTTATTACTTATATTTAAAAACCCCGTAAGGATGCATGACTGATCAGCTACTGATTATTTAACTAGCTCACAGTCATGCATCCTTACCAAACGCGTGCAGACTGTGGCCGAGGGGTAATAAGATAATTAACAGCTAGTTAACCCCTCGGCCAGAGTATAAGAACCTTCAGCTGCCCGTGTTGCAGGGTGGAGTGTACAGAGGAGAGTACGGGGAGAGAGTTAGAGTTAGAGTTAGAGCGAGAGCGAGGAAAAATAACATTTAAAAAAACGACTGCTAAACAGTCTTTGTTTATTCGTTTGGCCCTCGTGCCCTTTGGTTTCTGTTTTGTTTGTTTAAATCTTTTGTTTTGTTTTGTTTATTAATAAATTCAGCTGAGTGCCATAGCATTCAGCTTCACCCGCCCATCCATTGTTTTGGTTTCAGTTACTTCCTGGTCCGTGACGTCACCACTGCGAGCCAGCCTGTCACAGGGATCCATGATTAATGTTGCATTTAAAAAAGGGTCCGTCAACAAACAAAGTTTGAGAACCCCTGCACTAAGGGACGGAGACTGCGCTGCTAAAACAAAACTTCCAAATGAAATGAATAGAAACTGCAACACAGGGCCGACACAGGCCCACAGCATTGAGATAGTGACCCTCAACATCGCAGAGCAAGATCTGAGTGACCAGACCCGTGTCGTTCTCCTTGTACACCAAGAGGGAGGTGTGAGTCGAACCCGCGTCAAACACCATGCCGGACTGCCGGGGACAGAGAGGAATGGGTTAGCAGCACGAATAGCAGCTCCAGCTGACCCAGTCTCCCCTGGGACTGGAATTCTGGCATGGGGGGGAGGGGGGTTCATGTAGCGGCCCCAGGGGACCAGGAGACAGACCCTGGTTATCAACATTAATTTAATTGATTCTTTTAAATGACCAATTCAGTGGGTTTAACGACTACGCCAATTTAAAGCTAGTATAACTCCAAATAAGTAACAGGTTATTCTAAAAATCAAGGAAGGCAAGTGTATAAAGTAACAAGACATTTTATTGGTACAGAGTTAAACATTAAAATATAGCAGCAGGTATCAATGATCCACAAGAGACATTCATTAAGGCTCAAAGTATTACGGCGCTTTTCATACAAACACTTCTAAGTGCTCAAGAAAATTGAAATTTCCACAAGAAACATTTAAAGATGAATACAACCTCATATACTTCTAAATAACACACTTCAAAATTAGCCGGAAGCAGCGATCTTCACAGAAACAATACAAACATCAATACAGCACCATGCAACTCCAAATGCAACACTTCAAAATAGTTGTGACAAAGGTTTCATAGAAAAAAAAACAGCCTAACCCTAAAACACCATATAACTTTAAATTCTTAATTGTAAACACTGCAGTAGACACTTATCTATGGTGGCCCGGAAGGGCAGGGTGAACATTTAAAAAAACACGGTGAGCAAAAAAATGTGGGCCGGAAAATAAAAACGATAATGACTTCCGGCACACATTTCTATTTCCGGCACACATTTTATTGTGTTCGCACACTCATTTTTAAGTTTCACCACTATTCTCGTAAATGTTGCACACTACTTTTTTAGTTTTGCACACCACTTTTTAAAAATGTTTTTTCACAAGGGAATTTGTATTTTTTGATGTACCGTATAAATAATCAAATAATTGTGGATATATAAGTACACAAAGTGATGGTAAAGAAAAAGATGCTAGTTCTGCAAATTTAAAACTTGCTTTTTCACAAGGGAATTTGTATTACACAGTACTCTGAGATATATTGCACCTAGATTCAAACAAACTACCACTTTGAAAATGTAAGCTTAACTTAGGACGGCAATGATTATGGAGAAGTACTGTATCAAGTTACAGTAAAACCTCTATTTTCCAAACTAACTGGGACCAGGTGGTGTTCGGATCGTGGAATTATTCAGATTATAGAATAGCAATTATTAAGAGGAAATTCTGAAGA
This sequence comes from Acipenser ruthenus, assembly GCF_902713425.1. Classification (NCBI taxonomy): domain Eukaryota; kingdom Metazoa; phylum Chordata; class Actinopteri; order Acipenseriformes; family Acipenseridae; genus Acipenser; species Acipenser ruthenus. Next base: position 17,637,143 of record NC_081204.1, read on the forward strand.
TAAATACATAACTACATAAGAACATGCAGCTACAGTTATACCGTTTTGTAAAAAAACTACACTTTTATAACCCATAAATACAGCGAATGTTATTTCTACAAAAGAACTAATCAGGGAACACAAAACAGAAATATGATACAGCGAGTACACAACAAACTCCCATTATTATCCTTGTATGTGGACAGCCTTGAGTGCGCAGCATCAGCTGATCATACGCAAAACTAAGGCTGTGTCCCAAATCACAAAGTGTACTGCACTATTTTGTCCGTCAACCATTTTGTTTAGTGTTGCAATGCTTAGGGAGCACCTGAAGTGCACTGCGATGCACCCTAAAAAAACCCTCTTCTGTAAGTGTGCAAGCCATGTACACTTGTGTCAAATAATAACCCAGGATGCATTGCTTTATTTTCTCATTTCCGTTAGAAAAAGATTTTAGAATTGCGTTAATATTTTGATTTTAAGAAACTAAGAAAGTATTTTTTGTTTATAAATGTGACATATGTCATCTTATTTGTCAGGCCAGCGGACTTTGTTATGTGTATATTATATACGTGTAGCTTTTAATCTGCTCCTCCTGTATAAACAAATTACAAAAATTAGAAGTATATTGCAGACGGTATTTTTTTGTTGTTTAAAAATGTAACGTTTGTCATCTAATCCAGAGGTTCCCAATCTGTGGGCCACAGCCCCTGTTGGTCCGCCAGCACAACTTCATTCTCAGGCTGCAAAGTGAAGGTATGAATGGAAAGATTGTGACCTCCCCTACAATGTGATCAGGAAGACTTCACCATCAAACAGATTGGTGTAAGGCCAGAGCAGCAAAACGCACAGCTACTCGATCCGAGCTGTTTTGAACTGTGAAGTACTCGACACATTGCGATGGGGATATCTCAGCGCTGAAATGGTGAATTCAGAAAATTCCTTTGCTGTTTGACGGTAGAAAAACAACGTTTTTGATATTGAGTTAGCTTTTCTTGCTCTTTTGCTTTTGTAATTATATTACAGATGATTTATGATATATGATGTGTAATTGCAGTACCATGTTCTGCCCGCGGGACAGGGCGGCGTAAGCGGTTAATGACTAGGCATGCCTTGGCTTGTGATATCAAGTAACGAGATGGAATGAGCCAATTGTGGGAGAATATTTTGACAATGCACCTGAGGCGATCCATTGCAGAAACTGCAGCACCCTAGTGTTGCCACTGCAAGTAAGACTCTGGGTTAGTCTTCAGAATAAGGTTATGTTCAAAACTATTTATCTACTACTGCTGCTAAGATGTGTTTGCAATCTATGATTTTATCCCATATGTCCTACTGCATAACTGTATGGTCACAGGCTGGGTCAACTATGTTAAAACCACTTCACTCTTTATACACAGAGTTTGAAAGTTCTAGATAAAAAGCCAGTAAAATATCATCACTGTCACATTCTTAAAAAATATAACATGTTAAGTTTTGATAATTTTATACATTTTTCCAATGCATGTCTGATTTTTAAGTCTCTACATGAACTGGCCCCTCAGCCCCTAAGGGAATTTGTTCAGCCCTGCTCTGTAAAAGCTGTTAGAGTCACTCGTTCAACCATAAGAGGAGACTGTATAGTGTCTCGATGTCGCTGTAAATTTGCACAAACAGCTTTCTCAATTAAGGGTGCCATGTTCTGGAATACGCTACCGGACTTCATGAAAAGTATATCAGAATACAAGAGCTTTTTAACATAACTGAAAACATGGTTAAAACAGGACCAGCTTGTGACCATGTCTAGTCCCAATCCATTTGTTTTTATTGTTTGTAATTGTTTTTTATTGATATTTTAGGATTCTTAGTTGTGTTTTATTGTCGTTTTGTTAGCTCCCCTCCCTGTTTGATTTCTTTGTTGTATTTTATTGTTATTGTTGTTTTGTTTGTTTTATTTAGTTTTGGGAATACCGATGTAAATGAGCTTCGGTTAAATCGGGTGTGCAATGCATCGCTTGTTTAATCAACAATGTTTTTAATTGTACGTTGTCCCAACCAAATAAATAAATACATAAATAAATAAATAAATAAATAAATAAATAAATAAATGTTCACTGCAGAGCAAATCATTTGATAAGCTATCCTTACCGCTTGCATAGGAATAGCAGCACGGGTGCTCATATAAGAGTTGAGTTTATTTATTTGTGTGGCATTAAAGAGTATACACTTAGTTTTCAAGACCACAGATCATTTCTTTTGAGATTTTGTATTTCTTTCTGCAGTAGAAGTAGGGGAGATGGGGGCTGTTCTTTTGTTTTGCTTTGTTTCGAAACAACTGAAATCCTGTTGGAATCCAGGAGGAGGACTGCTGGACAGGATAAGGGCTGGCTTCTCATTACCTCACTGTCATTTTCCAATTAGCACAAATAAACGGGAGAGCGATACACCCCCCCCCCCCACCCACCCCCCCCCGGCTTCATTTCAAACCGCCGTGCCATGCTATGGCTCCTTTTGTGATGAAATGTATTCTCAGTTCTCCACTCCTAGCTACCAAACACAACCTCCCCCTCGAGCCCCAAGCCAGGATCCCTTTAAAGACGAACACAGGAACAGAGTTCCAGTGGCTTCAGCGTGACTCCACAGCCGTTCTTGACCAGAACTTAACAACCGTGTCTCAACCAGAATTTCAAAGCCCTTGGCATGATTCAAAAGTCGTGTTGAGCTCTGCCTCAGTGCCTTGTCTCTTGGTCACAGACAGGGTTCACACGTCTGTTTGTAAATCAGATAGCAATCTGTACTACTGACTCTCCTACCCTAGCACTCTGTACCATTGTACCACATGCCTGAAAGAAATATTAATAATTATTCAAGATTTCCCACGAGAAGACTTTGTCATTCCTTCTGTGTTTTATTCTTTTATTACTACCACTATGTGGGCAGCAGTGTGGAGTAGTGGTTAGGGCTCTGAACTCTTGGCCGGAGGGTCGTGGGTTCAATCCCAGGTGGGGGACACTGCTGCTGTACCCTTGAGCAAGGTACTTTACCTAGATTGCTCCAGTAAAAACCCAACTGTATAAATGGGTAATTGTATGTAAAAATAATGTGATATCTTGTAACAATTGTAAGTCGCCCTGGATAAGGGCGTCAGCTAAGAAATAAATAATAATTATAACTACGCTCTCAAAGTGAAAGATCTAGCTTCATACATTTTGTTCCACTTCAGACAGGTAGCACGTTGCAATCTGCACCTGAGGAACATGTTAGACTGGTCCAGCCCAGCACCCAAACCTAAACAATCTGTGAAATGAACAAAGTGAACGCAATTTTCACTTTTGAGAGATCTCTCTGAGTCACAGAGAGCCAGGAGATTTGCAGACTTTTCAGATTCTGCTTTCGTTCTGAGAAACTCACGCAAAATAGCTGCTGCCCCCTTTTCCCAAACCCTGCTTTCAAATAAAGTCTGGTATTTGTGCTGCTAGACATCAACAGAGTTTTATTAAGAACCTTAGAACATTGACATTTCAGAACTTGGAAATGCTCTTTAACTATGTTGCTTACAGTATATGATCCATTAGCACTTATGAGAGGAAAAACAAAACCCCCAAGATTGTTAGGGGAAATAAAACCTCTGGGAATCCATGGCTAAGTGGATCATCCTTCTTCCATCAATTCAGACCACTATCAAAAATAACACCCGAGGCAAAGTTTCAGTAAAAGTGTGTGCTTGCAGAGCGTTTTGACTCTGCTGTGTGGGCTGGAAAATGTTGTGAGTAGAATCTGTCAAGTAGCTTGACCCCTCCCCCTTTTGAGTGATTGATTTATGACACTCCGGAAGTCCTGTACCTTTTCTGCTTGACAAGAGGAAGTCCTGCCTTTTTTGATTGACAGACGGAAGACCTTCCTTGGTGTGAGCTTTCTAAACATTTTTTCACAAAATAGCTTTTGCCTGAACTCAAAGGACCTGAGATAATTGCCGCAAAAGGAACTGTTAAATGCACATCGAAGCCTCCGTCAGTAAAGTGGTGTAGTCGGAGTTCAACACTCTCTTCTTATACAAAATGTGAAATGTTTTCCGGTGTGGTCTTTTTTCAAGCTGAAAATCTAATCTTTCATATTTATAATCAGGGTATTTTCAATTAAGATTTTTTCAGGAGGGGTGTCACGGTCAGGGTTCACAAAATTCTGTGTCAAATCAGTCAGGTACGCAAGATTAACCCTTTGCGGTCCATTTATTCAGCGCGTGTCAGCGCGTCAGGTCCAATTTATTTTCACACGCACAGTTTATTTTAGACGCGCTGTTTAAAAGTATTTTTTTCACAGTAAAACAAGTTTAAAAGGCACTGCATATCAACAGGACACTCGGTACTGCATCTCCAGCCCAGCCACACCCCTTGTTCACTATATTTTTCAAATATCTCTTAATAATAGTAAATACAGATAAATCATCTCTTGATCACTCGTTTTATCACCACACTCCTCAATAATGCGATCCAAGTTGTTATTTTATTACTATAACATCTAAAAAAAGCTCTGCCAATGTCTGTGATATTCTTTGAGCGCTGGATGCAGAAGCAGCTATCTTGTTTGTTTATATCTGTGTTATCTATGTGGTGTCGGATCTATCAGTATTCATGAGATACGCCCCTTTTTTCGGCTTCTCTCAGCTCCTATCGGTCTCACCCGGCCATTGAATGGTTTTCTCGGCTTTTTCCAGAGAAAAAATGACTAGAGACCTGTTTTTTGCATCTTTTTGATGACCAGAAAGGGAAAATTGCGATGTCGGACAAGGTCCGACATAGGACCGCAAAGGGTTAATGGTTTGAGAGTTTTCATAAATAAAGGTAATACCCTTCATTTTCAGACATGTTTTTACGATCTTTTGATTTAAAACTGTACGCTTAAGGCCCTCCCGAAACAAATTCTGAAATGTAATCGCCTGGTTTAAGCTCACTGGTCAGTTCTCCTAGATAGTCTCCTAGCGAATGGTTCCAATCCCTGGGTTTACTTGTGAACCGATTCAGTATCATGGTAAAGGCATCGTCTCTGTAGACGATCCATTAGATTATATAGCTCTAAACGGGCTGTGACAGGCTGACCGGGGTAAGGAGACTCAGAGACAGGAAGTGCAGGCAAAATAAAGACTTTAATTAACAAAACAAAGAAACAAACAAAAGGGCACGATGGCCAAACAAAATGACACAAACACAAAACACTAACTACACAAAAACACAAACTTTCTCTCCCAAACACCCACCCTTGCTCTCTCCCAAACACCCAACCACCAAACACACCCAACCACGCCCCTTTTATACAGGTGCCGGGGCTAAGTGAGTAATTGGCACCTCATTAGCCCAGGCACATTCCACACATAAACTCATTCACTCACAAATCCACACCCCAAACTCACTCACATTATTGTTATTATTATATATTTCTTAGCAGACGCCCTTATCCAGGGTGACTTACAGTCGTAAACAAAAATACATTTCAAGAATCACAGTACACTCTAAACAATACCAAAAGTACAAAAACAACACAAAGACAGGCTGCACCCTGTCACATGGGCATAAGCCTTTGTAAAGGCATCTATAAAACTGTTTACATTACCTGGGGGGGGGGGGTGTGCGTGTCAGAAGCGTATTGCCATTGAACCTGTACCCAACGAAGTACCCAACAAAGCAAAAATGGGATACCTTATAACATTTAGAAAACACATACTGAAAGAAATCTGCAGGCTTGCTAACAAAAGTTGTGGATAAAGGTTTAGTATGTTGCCCACACTTCCCTCACAGTGAATTTAAAGAAATTGCCTTTTGGCAGGATTCACTGTAATGTTCTTAGGGTCTAGCGCTATACCTTCCTTGAGAAGAGAGTCACGGGTGTACTTTTCTTTACTCTCATCATCCACACATTGCTAAGGGCATCCCGAACTCTCTTGTTTGCCTTTCAGGTGAGTGTTGATATACCCTGTAAAGAGAGTATCAGAGATCTGAGGGAAACGTCATATTTCATGTATTTTAGGCACCTTATACCCCTTTTCAAGAGCTTTGAATACCTCCACAGAACACCACACACCTGTTAAAGATCTTTCATCATCATTATGGGTGCAAGGCCCGGTCTGATTTATGTACGACAGAGGGTAAAAATGAGTTTACCGTAGATTCTGGAGGGGAGCACTGGAAAATACAACCCTCTAGGAGGTAGCATGGTTATTTTAAACTAACCAAAATAATTACTCACATCCTCAAAGTCCTGGTAAATTATGGTTGGGTGTTCAATGGGATATGTCTTGGTCTTGTTGACAAAGGGGTACAAACTTGTGAAATCATAGTACGCTAGCTTCTCATTTTCTTTAGCCACATAATGCAACGTAATAGCATTTGTGCGTCCTCCAAATAAGGAATCACAAGGGTTCATAAGCTGTGGAAAAACATTTACTCACAAAAGCATGAACCTGAAGATTCTGGTTTTTTTTTTTAAAGCCGTCCATTCATGCTCCCACATCACACTTAGATCTAGTTTGTAGACGTTTTTCAGCATCTTAACTTTCTCGTTAAAATTCTGGAACATCACACCGCATAATTCTTTAGTTAAAAGATTAAAATCGTTAGAGTCATAACAAACGTTACAGCCATGGGAAAACACACTGCAAATTCATAGGCGATATGAGCACCTTCTACAACTGCATAGCCATCCAAAAAGTATTTCCCTATCTGTTTCTCCCCTTTGTTCAGAGCATGTCGAATGTGTGTTTTCAGTTTCAGAAACATACATCAGCCACTGGATTGAGGCGTTTGAAAAACTCTTCTGCCAATTAGAGTAATTGTCCGCTGGAACGATTACTATGGTTTTCTTAGGCAAGAAGTGACTCCTGTACATAGCCATGCACAAGGTTGATCGTGCCCACCTCAAAGACCAGAATTTTACAGAATCAGATTCCAGCCCACCCCAATCTTCAGGATCTACCAGCGCATATATAGTAACTGTAGATCTTTTAAGTTCAGGGAACAGCCTCTCATTTACCAGGAAGGGGTTTTTAAAGAGGTTCCTACAATTCCCTTTGCCCACTACACGTTCAAACAGAAGGCCCTCCACTTCACTGCGCAGTCTAGCTGGACTCATGCAGTTCCTCATCTTCAAAGTCAAAAGATCCCTAATAAGCCAGATCCATGAGGGGTGCAGTAAAGTTTCTATGATAGAAGGCCCTATAATTTGTATGTATTTTTGATGTAATTTTGCTTGTGTTTTTTAATGTACTATTTATTTAATGTATTAAGAAAAGTATAATGTATTTTTTGCTTATGATATCTGTATGACTCAATGTGTATGTCTTTATGCCTGTGTATATTAATAAAACTTTTTTTTAAATTAAAAGTCACTTTTAGTGTTCAAATGTTATTTATTTTAACATTTATAACTCGTTTTTTAAAAGCTTGGCTGGATTTTACACATTGCAGGTTTACAATATTTTAAACTTAATGTCCATACGAGCATAATGTGTGAATAAGTTTGTATCACTTTGTAAAACTGTAATTTATGCAAATCTTTGTAAACCATTATTTTACTACTGGTCTAGTAAACCATTTGTAAAAATGGGCTTGAAACATGTGTGATCTTTCTAAACGTTAAGTTTCTATATTATTACCATATGTTTGCACAATTAGTTAATCATATTTTTCATGCAGTGTGATAAACGGGAAAGTGCAATGTTTTCTTGATTATTAGTTTCAAGGGCTTTAGGACAAAACAAACAGAATATTGTTTTCTCACTCTGTTCAGCCCTGAATAGATAAACTCCTCTTAACCTTTAAAAAAAGATTGTGACATTTTTACCTGTTTGTCTACATTCCAAACCTGCCCCTGCGTGTTTTTTTTTTACCAGGGCAGTTTCCTTGTGATCAAGAGATGTAATCAGTTTTTCACTGGGAGCCAAGTGTTCCAGTTTATGTCAGAATTCTGTATATGTGCTTCCGTGTCTCTATGTGTGGGAGGCTATTTGCATGTTACACAAAGTATAGTGTGTATAACATAACATCTGACCAGCCCATTGTTCTTAAATCAGAAGATAAAGGTGGGGTAGAATTACTCAGAATGAAGATGATTATACAGTGCCTATAGGAAGTATTCACCTCCCTTGGACTTTTTCACATTTTGTTGTGTTACAACCTGAAATCTTGATGCATTTAAATGGGATTTTTTTCTTCTGATCTGCACAACCTACTCCACACTTTCAATGTGGGAAAAAATGGGGGGAGGGGGGTGAAAAAACAAATCAATTAAAAATAAAAACTTGAAAAGTCTTCATTAGATAAGTATTCACCCCCTTTGCTATGACACACCTAAATAAGCTCAGGTGCAACCAATTGCCTTCAGAACACACACAATAAGTTGAATGGAGTCCATTTGTGTGCAAGAAAAGTGATTCACATGATTTCAGATTAAAACCGCCTGTCTCTGTAAGGTCCCACAGTTGGGTTGTGCATTCAAAGCAAAAATAGTACCATGAAGACCAAGGAGCTTTCAAAACAACTTCAGGATAAAGTTGTGGCAAGGCACAGATCAGGGGAGGGGTATAAAAAGATTATTAAAAGATTCAAGATTGAATATCCCTTGGAGCACAGTCAAGTCGATCATTAAGAAGTGGAAGGTATACGGCACCACTCAGAATCTGCTTAGAGCAGGCCGTCCTCCCAAACTGAGCAGCTGGATAAGAAGGGCATTGGTCAGAGAAGCCAGCAAGAGGCCAATGACAACTCTGAAAGACCTACAGCGTTCCATGTCTGAGATGGGAGAAACTGTCCATATGTCAACAATAGCTCAGGTACTCCACAAATCTGGCCTGTATGGAAGAGTGGCAAGAAGGAAGCCATTTCTGAAAAAAGCCCATGTAAAATCCCGCTTGGAATTTGCAAAAAGTCATGTGGCAAAAGATTCTGTGGTCTGATGAAACAAAAATTGAACTATTTGGCCTAAATGCAAAGCGTTGTGTCTGGCGCAAACCCAACATAGCACATCACCCAGGTAACACCATCCCTACTGTGAAGCATGGTGGTGGCAGCATCACAATATGGGGATGCTTTGCATTGGCAGGGACTGGGAAGCTTGTCAGGGTAAAGGGCAAAATGGATGGAGCTAAATACAGGCAAATCCTTGAGGAAAACCTGCTTCAGTCTGCAAAAAACCTAAGACTGCGACGGAGATGCACCTTTCAGCAGGACAATGATCCCAAGCACACAGCCAAAGTGACACTGTAGTGGCTAAAAAACAAGAAAGTGAATGTCCTAGTGGCCCAGTCAAAGCCCAGACTTGAATCCGATTGAGAATCTGTGGCAAGACTTGAAGATTGCTGTCCACCAACGATCCCCATCCAACTTGACAGAGCTTGAACAATTTTGCTAAGAAGAATGGGCGAATAATGCACAATCCAGATGTGCAAACCTGGTAGAGACTTACCCCAAAAGACTCACAGTTTGCTTACTATACCAGAATCTAATTCATTAATGTAGATTAGGAATAGCAGAGGACCTAATACTGATCCCTGTGGTACACCACTGGTTACCTCGCTCCATTTTGAGGTTTCTCCTCTAATCAGTACTTTCTGTTTTCTACATGTTAACCAGTCCCTAATCCATGTGCATGCATTTCCTTGAATCCCTACTGTGTTCAGTTTGAGAATTAATCTTTTATGTAGGACTTTGTCAAAAGCTTTCTGGAAATCTAAATAAACCATGTTGTATGCTTTGCAATTATCCATTGTCGATGGTGCATCCTCAAAAAAATCAAGCAGGTTAGTTAGATACAATCTCCCTTTCCTAAAACCATACTGACTGTCTCCCAGGATATTGTTACCATATAGGTAATTTTCCATTTTAGATCTTATTAGTTTCCATAAGTTTCCATATAATAGAAGTCAGGCTTATTGGTCTGTAGTTACCTGGTTCGGTTTTGTCTCCCTTTTTGTGGATTGGTATTACGTTTTCAATTTTCCAGTCTGTCGGTACAACCCCTTATGGTGGCCCGGAAGGGCAAGGTGAACATAAACACGGTGAGCAAAAAAATGTGTGCCGGAAAATAAAAACGATAATGACTTCCGGCACACATTTTATTGTGTTCGCACACTCGTTTTTAAGTTTCACCACTATTCTCGTAAATGTTGCACACTACTTTTTTAGTTTTGCAAACCACTTTTTAAAAATGTTTTTTCACAAGGAAATTTGTATTTTTTGATGTACCGTATAAATAATCAAATAATTGTGGATATATACAGTATTGTAGTATATTTGGATTTCTTGTTTTTGGTATGTTTCTGTTATATAGTGTTATATTTATACCGGTTCAGAGGTCTCTATTGGTATTTCTGTTTATTGCATATATATAATACTGTAGAAGTGTTCTCTTAGGGGAAATAGATGCACAACTATATTACTCTAAAAATGAATAATATTGATTTCTAGTCTTTAACTGTGGTTTCAGTGTTTTCTCTTCAGATGTAAATGAGGAAAGGTTGACACTTTTGCAATAAAAGGCTTTCCTGTGATGCATGTGATGTGACATGTTTCTATCATGAAACCATCCCCCTGCAGAATAGCCCCTTTAGTTTGCATGGGGTTTTCTCTTAAGTAATAACATGTCTGTCTGAGTGCTCATTTAACAATGCTCTGCTGTCACCTGCTGATCCTTGAAAGAAGCCTAAAACTCGTGGTGAAAACGAGGATGCTTTTCATATCCTGCCATGTTCACACTGTGCCTTTCCAATGATTCACCCTCTTTGATATCCTGCTTTACCATTCTTATCAGTGTGTTACCATGCTAACCAATTCCTTTCTCTGCCATGCACTGCACTACACATTGCACACTTTAACTCCAGGGTGTTATTATAATAATAATAATAATCTTTATTAATAAAGACAAATGATCACAAAGCACTTAACAAAAGTATGGAAACAGATCAAATAGCATCTAATATACCCAAACTGTTAAAAGCTCTGGTATTTCATCTTTCAAGTTTATTCACAATTTTCTTTTTTTTAAAGTCAGTTTTGTGTCATTCTTCCTCACATTTGGAAACTCTGTAATAAAAATCTATCTATATAACAACAAACAAACTATCCGAAACACAGTAGAATGACAGAAAATAAAATTATAAAAACAATAGAGAAGTTAAACAGTAGTTCCTCTACATGGATTCCCACCATACCTTCCTGAAATATAATGCAGTACTTAAACAAAAACAAACCAAAAATAAAAAACCCAAACAACCTGTTAAAAGTAATAACATATAAGAACATACATAAGAAGGTTTACAAACCGAACCAGGTAACTACAGACCAATAAGCCAGACTTCTATCATATGTAAACTTATGGAAACTATAATAAGATCCAAAATGGAAAATTTGACCTTGGCTGCTGCAACAGTATTTGCCACTCCTCCTATTTTTGTGTCGTCTGCAAATTTAACAAGTTTGCTTACTATACCAGAATCTAAATCATTAATGTAGATTAGGAATAGCAGAGGACCTAGTACTGATCCCTGTGGTACACCACTGGTTACCTCGCTCCATTTTGAGGTTTCTCCTCTAATCAATACTTTCTGTTTTCTACATGTTAACCAGTCCCTAATCCATGTGCATGCATTTCCTTGAATCCCTACTGCGTTCAGTTTGAGAATTAATCTTTTATGCAGTACTTTGTCAAAAGCTTTCTGGAAATCTAAATAAACCATGTCTTATGCTTTGCAATTATCCATTGTCGATGTTGCATCCACAAAATAATCAAGCAGGTTAGTTAGACACGATCTCCCTTTCTTAAAACCACGCTGACTGTCTCCCAGGATATTGTTACCATATAAGTAATTTTCCATTTTGGATCTTATTATAGTTTCCATAAGTTCACATATAATAGAGGTCAGGCTTATTGGTATGTAGTTACCTGGTTCGGTTTTGTCTTCCCTTTTTGTGGATCAGTATTACGTTTGCTATTTTCCAGTCTGTCGGTACAACTCCTGTGTCATTTCTTTCATTTCTTTGAGTATTATTGGGAGGATCTCATCCGGCCCAAGGGATTTGTTTATTTTAAGAGCTGCTTAAAAGAAACACATTTTAAGCAGCTGTGTTATTATATGTTCTATAATATATGTTATATTATATGTTATATAATATAACATATATAACAAAAATAACTGGACTGCGGATAAACTCTCGTCAGGAGGGAGCTATACTTTGTGGTGGCAAAATAAGTTGAGGACTTAAGGAAGTTAATAAATCCACCCAATATCTCTTCAAAGAGCCAGTTCCTTTTGCAAATCCTACAGTATTTTTTTTCACAAAGGACAGATGACTAAATATTCCCAAACCACATAGATATATTTGGGGAGTTATCATTTTTCCAACAAAGGGCAATACATTTATCAGCTGTTATTAGTGCCATCTTAATAAATCAAACATCCCCAATGCCCATATTTGTCACTAAAGACATATCACCAAGACATATCAGGCGTGGCTCAGGTGGTACAATGATGTTTGTTATCTGAGAAACTGTTTGAAATATTGTTCTGGATTGTAATATATCCTGCGGATCAGACTGAATTGCAATAATCAATGATGCCTTTCTTTCTTAACAATCTCTCACGACTGATGCAGCTGTCTTCCATTTCATTAATTCTGCTTTCAGCCTCTTCTACTATTTGAAGGCTGGTGTTCACATCTTTACAGAGTTTTTTGAATTCAGCCAAAACTGTCCCCATTTCACTCGCCTCCTTGTTTGGCATGGAATACCATTCTCTCTTGTTTTGTTCTCCAAGCTTTTTTGGTTTTAACTTTTTTTATTTTTAAATTTGGAATTGGCAATTATTTTTACCTATTTTCTCCCAATTTGGAATATCCAATTGTTTTAAGACCTTGTCTCAGTGCTGCAGCTCCCGTATTGACTTGGGACAGATGAAGGCAAGCATGCGTGTCCTCTGAAGCGCGTGCTGTCAGCGAGTCCACCTAATTTTTGGCCAAGTTGTTCATTGTTACAAGTGAAGTAGAGCAATTCATCGATCTATGGTTTAATTGAATTCAGAAGGGGTGAAAGGTCAGCTGGGATCCCATGCCATTCAGGAAGGAAGGCAGCTTCATACTTGAATAATTTCAGGAATGGTGATTCAGGGAGTGTGATGTTGCATCCACAAAATAATCAAGCAGGTTAGTTAGACACGATCTCCCTTTCTTAAAACCACGCTGACTGTCTCCCAGGATATTGTTACCATATAAGTAATTTTCCATTTTGGATCTTATTATAGTTTCCATAAGTTCACATATAATAGAGGTCAGGCTTATTGGTATGTAGTTACCTGGTTCGGTTTTGTCTTCCCTTTTTGTGGATCAGTATTACGTTTGCTATTTTCCAGTCTGTCGGTACAACTCCTGTGTCATTTCTTTCATTTCTTTGAGTACTATTGGGAGGATCTCATCCGGCCCAAGGGATTTGTTTATTTTAAGAGCTGCTTAAAAGAAACACATTTTAAGCAGCTGTGTTATTATATGTTCTATAATATATGTTATATTATATGTTATATAATATAACATATATAACAAAAATAACTGGACTGCGGATAAACTCTGGTCAGGAGGGAGCTATACTTTGTGGTGGCAAAATAAGTTGAGGACTTAAGGAAGTTAATAAATCCACCCAATATCTCTTCAAAGAGCCAGTTCCTTTTGCAAATCCTACAGTATTTTTTTTCACAAAGGACAGATGACTAAATATTCCCAAACCACATAGATATATTTGGGGAGTTATCATTTTTCCAACAAAGGGCAATACATTTATCAGCTGTTATTAGTGCCATCTTAATAAATCAAACATCCCCAATGCCCATATTTGTCACTAAAGACATATCACCAAGACATATCAGGCGTGGCTCAGGTGGTACAATGATGTTTGTTATCTGAGAAACTGTTTGAAATATTGTTCTGGATTGTAATATATCCTGCGGATCAGACTGAATTGCAATAATCAATGATGCCTTTCTTTCTTAACAATCTCTCACGACTGATGCAGCTGTCTTCCATTTCATTAATTCTGCTTTCAGCCTCTTCTACTATTTGAAGGCTGGTGTTCACATCTTTACAGAGTTTTTTGAATTCAGCCAAAACTGTCCCCATTTCACTCGCCTCCTTGTTTGGCATGGAATACCATTCTCTCTTGTTTTGTTCTCCAAGCTTTTTTGGTTTTAACTTTTTTTATTTTTAAATTTGGAATTGGCAATTATTTTTACCTATTTTCTCCCAATTTGGAATATCCAATTGTTTTAAGACCTTGTCTCAGTGCTGCAGCTCCCGTATTGACTTGGGACAGATGAAGGCAAGCATGCGTGTCCTCTGAAGCGCGTGCTGTCAGCGAGTCCACCTAATTTTTGGCCAAGTTGTTCATTGTTACAAGTGAAGTAGAGCAATTCATCGATCTATGGTTTGATTGAATTCAGAAGGGGTGAAAGGTCAGCTGGGATCCCATGCCATTCAGGAAGGAAGGCAGCTTCATACTTGAATAATTTCAGGAATGGTGATTCAGGGAGTGTGAAGTTGGAGAGATAAACCGTCTCCCCACCAACAAGGTACCCAGCCCAGTAGCCAAATGTCCCAATAGTCATGATGGTGTGATTGCAGTGAGCAAGAATAACAAAGTCCTTTGCTGGGTTTGATTCATTTCCATCACCAGAGAAATACACATCTCCTTTAGAAGCATCAATGTTCTCTTTGCACCACTCCATGCCATTGCTGGTTACCACAAACACAGGTTCTTGATACTTGTTCCTGAAATAAGACATGGCTTTATCAATGTAGGCCTTATCTGCTATCACTCCCTTCCATGAGTCTCTCATAACACGCACATAGTCCCCCCTTCGCACATGGACTGCAATGAAGGTGACATTTTCCCGACTCCCTTTAATACCTTCCAGGTACTGGTTGGCCTCGTCTTTGAGGAAATCATGGAAGGTGAATTCCCTAAGGATGTCTTCTTTAATATGATGGTAGAAGGTCCAAGAGCAAGGAGTGCCTGTTAGCTTCACATAATCCCCAGGAATGTTGTAATACTCATTGGACATCCAGTCATGGAGCCAGTAATGTTTCCATTGTATGTTTGTGTTAATTTTACTATGAAGCACAGGTAAAGTGATCTTGAAGATTGGTGCTAAGTACTCATGCATCTCTGGAAGTATGTATGCTTGGTGATTGTTTTGCTTAGCCAAGGCATACAGAGTTGCATACTCACCCATTTGATTGCCAAGACGGCCAAGTGAGTTTACAGTCCATATCCCTTGATCCTTTCTAATAGTGGTCATTGTTGATTTGGAACTTGATTTTAATTGATCCATCTTCAGGATTTGCTGTTTATTAAATATTTCAATGACTCCATATAAGAAGGACATTATGAAGATACATAGTAGAAACAGTAAGAAAATACATGGTTTCCAAGTCATTGGCTTTTCAAGTTTCATTTGTTTTCTTTGGTATCCTAAAAAGAGTAAAAGAAAATGTATGTAAGTGTTTTTGATAAAGAAAACCACCACCCACTTTCCTGTAAATATGCATGTGTGTGTGTTTAGCAGGGATGGGGTTAATCTCCAGCTCTATCCCTGATTGAATGCCCAGCTGCATCCTATTAAAGGGAGGTTTGTTTGGTGTGTAGTAGAGGGATACAGGAGTAGCAGGCTGTGGTGATGGTATGTTGTTTGCATTTGATTGTTTGAACCTTTTTGTTTTGTATTTTGTTTTGAAAGCTTAATTTTGTTAGTGAATAAATATGTGTACGATGTTTCTTTGACAACAGTAGAGAAGCTGGAAGCTTTAATCAGTTCATACATCAGGAAATGGTTGGGAGTTCCACGCTGCCTCAGCAGAGTGGGACTTTATGGTAAAGGAATACTGCAACTAACAACTACTGCAACTAAATGACATTAGTAGAGTCACGCGACAAATGCGTAAGGGAGGCAGCACCTGTATTGAAAACTGGAAGAAAGTGGGCTGCAAAGAAAACTGTGGAGGATGCAAAGGCTGCCCTTCGAATTGGTGATATCATGGGGCAAGTTCAGCATGGAAGAGGGGGTCTTGGTCTCAGTTCAGCTCCTCCTACATGGCACAAGGCAGCCCCAGCTCAACGGAGGAAGCTGGTAGTCAACGAGATGTTAAAGCAGGAGGAGAGGATGAGGTGTATAAAGGCCATTTCCCAGGCCAAGCAGGGAGAATGGATGAGATGGGAGAGTGTGGAACAACGCAAGACTGGCTGGCAAGATCTATGGTCAATGGAACAGAGCAGGATCAGTTTCCTCATCAGGTCAACATATGATGTTCGCCCATCACCACAGAACCTAAACCTCTGGGTAGGAGAGGATCCCTCATGTCCTTTGTGTTCATCACCTGCAACATTAAGGCACATTTTGACAGGATGTAAGGTGGCTCTTAGCCAAGGACGGTTTACTTGGCGCCAGGACCAGGTGCTGCGATGTTTGGCCTTAGCATTGGAAGACACGCGTAACATGACCAATAAGTTGCCACCTGTTCCATCAAAACATTACACACAAAAGACAACATTCCTCCACCCAGGAGAGCAACCACCAAGAAAAAGTATTAAAACCAATCCTCGCCCAGGACAACTGGAAGCTGCTAGAGACTGGAAAATGCTGGCAGATGTTGGTCAACGGCTTATTTTTCCACCTGAGATTGCCACCACTAACCTTCGACCAGATATTGTCTTGTGGTCTGGATCAGCATGCCTTGTTCACCTGGTAGAGTAAACAGTGCCACGGGAGGATGCTGTAGATGAGGCATATGAGAGGAAGAAACTGCGGTATGCTCAACTAGCCACTGAAGCGGAACAGCGAGGATGGAGAGACTGGGTTTACCCAGTGGAGGTGGGTTGTCGAGGATTTGTGGCACACTCTACAACCCGGTTTCTCAGAGACGTCGGATTCAGTGGCCAAGAGTTGTGTCGCACAGTGAAGAACTTATCTGAAGCAGCAGAGAGGAGCAGCAACTGGCTGTGGTTGAGACGCAAAGATTCTGGCTGGGGATCTCAAGCACAATAGAAAGAAACGCTGATGTACGGGTAAGTAAGCTGGGCTAAATTGAGTGGGGGACGGACGGGGGTGATGCTGGGACGCCACAATCACCGTCGAGCCCTCTTGAGGTGTCGTGGGCTAGTCGACGAAACACCGAGGATGGAAGGTGCCCACTTCAAGACCCCAGAGATGTACCCGACTTAGCTCAATCCAGACGGTTGTCATGCTGATGCGCTGGGGAGACCGCACTGTGGTTTGATCCCCGGAGCCAGCATCGCAGCCGTTGTGTGTGCTGATGCGCTAGGGAGGCAATAAGCTGATCCCTGGAGTCAGCATTACACTTCAGCCATCAACACCAGACAGAAGGATATCTACATCATCATATGGAAGGAAGCACAAATGGATGGAGACACATATGGATCACATTAGTTTACTGTAAAGCTATGTCTTAGTTGGTGCTTATCTTGGTGAGAGCTGAGTTCAAATCAGCATGAAGTTTTAACATCTACTTTTGTGTAATTGAAATCCTTGTGATGGGGGTTGGTGGGTGTAGCGCCTGTGGGACCAGACGTAACGACACAGACAGGCAGGAAGTGAGGCGTGACCTGTGCACCAGCAAGGCAGGGCTGGGCAGGGTTTTATTAATTCACAAATAAACTAACAAAAATCTTATTCTATGTTGGCATCCCTGAATAGATGCACATTGATCCTGAGCTCTGGTGCACAGAGTGGCTGGGTGTGGTACAGTTCTCACTTTAGTGGCTCAGGCGTTGTGTCTCCCCTTTGGTGGTGAAAAATAACAGGTGTTATATTTTATTTATTTTCCTTTTTTTACAGTACTTCCTGATAAATGCTCTGCAGCTATTGTGCAGTACTCTTCTTTTTGTAATAATAAATGATCTGGCTAGGAACAGCAAAGCTACATTGTCTTCAATTGAAAGGGACAATATATGGCAAATATTTGTGTCTTCCCCTACTTGTTACCTCTCTGAAGCTGAGGGGCTCTACAATAACACTAATTTATTCTCTTTATTCCATGTGGATTTTGCTTCCCTCGGAATAGTTGGTGGTTTAAATAAAAATTCTGAAAAGAATGCTATATGACGGCTTTGACGGCGTAGCCGAATGTTTTTTTTCGTTTCATTTCGTTTCGTTTCTCTCTCTCGCTGCTCTCGCTCCTAACACCCACCTTGAGTGCAGAGAGCTGCAGGCTTTTATGCAGGTGACCATCTCCTGATTAGCAACAAATTAATCACTTAATTTGGGAGATGGCCACCTTCTACACAAGGTTTTTAATTACCATGGATGGGCTTCCCATCCACACTACCAAACAAAAACAAACATTCGGCTACGCCGTCAAATTTATAAAACAATAAACCATAACAACAACAAACACGGAGCACGCCGTCATATTTTCACAATAACTAAATCATAATAATAATAAACCACAAATACAAAATAATAAACTGCACAGGGGCAGAGGGGAGACGCCGTTCTAAAAATAAACAAATAATAGGAGGCTGTGTGGTCCAGTGGTTAAAGAAAAGGGGCTTGTAATTAGGAGGTCTGCGGTTCAAAGCCCACTCTGCTGCTGATGCATAGTTCACACACCCTGTAAATCGCCTTGGATAAAAGGCGTCTGCTAAATAAACAAATAATAATAATAATACATTTCAACAGCAGGGCTTTCTACCGCCCTGCTACAGGTAGATAGGACTTTTTCTTGTTATTTGTAGTAATTACCCTGTAATGTACTCTGTTTAATTAGTTGTATTCATCAATCTTTTGCAGGTAATGTATTGAACTGTGATTAGATCAGTCTGCAGCCATATGAATATTGTCTTATGATACGGCATGAGGACCGGGACATGTAATTCTTCCTTTAAGTTTTATTTGATAAGATTTGGCAGATCTAGGTTGTGTGAAGCTATCAGTTAAAGATATGGGCATAAGCACAGATACTTGAATGGTTTCCAAAAAAGGGCATAGCAGTCTTTCAAAAGTAAGTTCAAATCAAGAGCATTTATTTACAGTATTTTACATAATCTTTTTTAAAATTGCATGACAAGAACCAAAACAATCACTGAAAAAGATGAGACATTGACATGATTTTAAACAATGGTCTACCAATTTTTTTTATTTTTTTTTATCAGAAAATAACGATATTGAAGACAGTTAACGGTTACCAAAGGTCAGCCAGAAACATTTATTTACTAATTAAATGAACTTAAACAAAGAATAGTGCATTTAAACTTATTTCAACTTTTTCTTAAAATTGACACCGGCGCAGGATTAGACTACACCAATGTAAATTCAGTGCATTTGAATTTTGGAAGCGATATCTATATATTTAAAAAAAAAAAAAAATTCAGCCTAGGTGAGATGACTATGATTTTTTAACATTTCAGTTTGCTCTTTTTGACAAGTTCCAAACTTTTTGAAACCAAGTGTATTTTTAATTAAAAGCAGCCAATTAAGGCCCAGATTAGCTCAGAATCTGTCACTGCATTGCATAATTTCACTGTTCATAACTTAAAATATTATTATTTTATTTCTTAGCCGACTTACAATTGTTACAAGATATCACGTTATTTTTACATACAATTACCCATGTATACAGTTGGGTTTTTACTAGAGCAATCTAGGTAAAGTACCTTGCTCAAGGGTACAGCAGCAGTGTCCCCCACCTGGGATTGAACCCCCGACCCTCCGGTCAAGAGTCCAGAGCCCTAACCACTACTCCACACTGCTGCCCTGTCCAGAGCCCTAACCACTACTCCACACTGCTGTTGTCATCATCAAAAGTTTGCATACCCCAATGTGTGGAAATTTGTACATTTCTGCAATAAGTTATATGTATATACAGTAATTTGCCTAATCTTTTTTTAATTTATAGCATTCTTTTCAGAATTTTTATTTAAACCACCAACTATTCCTAGGGAAGCAAAATCCACATGGAATAAAGAGAATAAATTAGTGTTAGCTGCAATAACACTAATTTATTCTCTGTGTGGTCCAGTGGTTAAAGAAAAGGGCTTGTAACCAGGAGGTCCCCAGTTCAAATCCCACCTCGGCCACTGACTCATTGTGTGACCCTGAGCAAGTCCTTGTGCTCTGTCTTTCGGGTGAGACGTAATTGTAAGTGACTCTGCAGCTGATGCATAGTTCACACACCCTAGTTTCTGTAAGTCGCCTTGGATAAAGGCGTCTGCTAAATAAACAAATAATAATATATCTAGTACATCAGAAATAAAAAAATCCCTTTTGGTTCAGAGGTAGGCAAATGTAGAATCTGACTTCTGACAACTTATCTATGCTTGATTCTCTCCTGGTGAGATTAATGAAGCCTGGTAAATTGGGGTTATTGTTCCATTTTCATGAAATGCCTATCTTGTAAAAAAAAGAATGTTTACTCTCTGTGGCACCAATACGCTTCCGTACAAAGACACAACGCGTTGGAAGGTGAGACAGTCACTCAACTTGCTATAGAACAACACTCATTCTCATGCACTTTAACAAACATATTAATTAACTTTCCAATTAAAATACACCTGCCTCAGAAAAATATTCAAATTAAAGTCTGGTTTGATACTGTATACTCTGTTTTGGTTGGTTAACACCTTCAATCACTATTATAATGAGTTTGCAATGTGCTACAGACTCCAAAAGGGACATTTAGCTTCGTTAGTCCAGTTTTCTTTACCATTTCCTTCTACCTTGGTTACAGACAGCACATTTGCCTAGCAATTTATTTACACCGAAGCCCTTGTGTTAAGCTGAATTCTAAAAAGAGCCTTGCAACTGTTCTAGTTCTTCTCCAGCGTCCTCACACCAACATTCAGTCTGTTTCAGTACAAGTTAAAAAATAATATTTCACACTTAGTAATGATTAAAAAATAAGGTGGCATAGATAAAGGTAAAGGATATCTTGAAATAAAGGTATAAAAGTCAAGATAAAATATAAAAAGAACATAAATCAACCCATTAAGCTCCCTTCACATACAGTAAAACATAGCACCAGTTTATTATCAAGAATATGAAATAAATACTTACTGGAGAGTAAAGAGAAAATAGCTGTTGTATATTCTGTTCACGAGAGAGATGTTTTTATTAGCAGTTGGTTCAACGGGTGACTGGCAGCCAATATGTACTTCCTTAAATGAGGTTCAAGTGGAGGAGGCGGGCATTTAGGAGTCCCAAAATACACCCATCTTACCTCAACACAAGCCAATCAGCATTTGTACTTATTTTGTAAGACTGAAAAGTAGGTGACAGACCCTTGAAGCAGTTTTTTGTGTCATTTATTAGTTATATTAGGATAATATGTAAGAAGGTAGTAATTTAGGCAATTATTGCAAGAAAGACTCACCTGGTTTGCACTCTGAAATGGATTGCAGCAAGCTAAGTTACTAATATCTGATGGTAGATTGTACTGCAGCAACGTTGAAAATGATTTAAAAAAAAGGTTTTAGAAGAAAAAGAAAAATAACTTTTACAGCCCTTTCTGTTTTTTTTTTTGAATCTATAAGAAAATCAAAACCGTTTTGGTTGCAAAACTAATTTTCTTTTTAATAAAAAAAACTTGAAGATTGTTTGCTTGTTCCACAGAAGATATGTGAGGGGATGGAGGAATGAGATTAAAACCACTTGAAGCCATTACTGGCCTGTAAAATAACTGTTCAGCTGTTTAATGAAACATACATTTTTGTCCAGAACTTTTTTTACTGTCTGTTAAATATTGTCATGATATATGCATACAGTCCTTTTCTGTTTCTAGAAGAAAAACCTTTTTTTTATTGCGCAACTAAATTTCTCATGATCATAGTTTGGAAGATTGTTTCTTTACTTCCTTGGAGGTAGATGTTGAGGTAGATCATATGAATGCTAAATGTTTGGTGGGTTGGTTAAATTGTCATAGCTGATAAAGGATTCCTGGATATCGTTTGGACTGGCTGGACTCTCTCATTCATCGCTGGATCAAGGACTCTTCAAGCAAGCGGATACCCAGGAGTGGTGAGATCGTTTCCATCCATTTTTTTCACTGGATTGTTTTTTTTTAATTTTATTTGCTACTTTGTTTTGATTTAGTGTTTTCTTTTCTTCTCTGTGGTTTTGCTCAATATACCTGTTTGTCTTGATCAAGGCTGAAGGGCTCATTGTCTGTCTGTACACGATGTGTGTGTGTGTGTTTGTGTGTGTGTGTGTGTGTGTGTGTGTGTGTGTGTGTGTTTGTGTCTGTGTGTGTGTGTGTGTGTGTGTGTGTGTGTGTGTGTTTGTGTGTGTGTGTGTGTTCGCCTATGAAGAATCAGAAAATGTATTGTCTGGTTTAAATGATCGATTACACTATGTAACACATTTTTTGTTCCTGGGTAGTAAGTGTTATTTCCTAATTGCTTATGCCTCAAAAGTATAGAAAATGGCTATTATTCCCCACAAACTTTGCTTTTGTGACCAGGACAGTGATATTTTGAAATTGACCTATTTCCAATGAGAAAACGGGCGAATTTGTGTCTTTTCGTTCACATAAAGTCAGAAAAAAACAACATATGAATCCAAATTAACATGTATTTATATTAAAGTAATACAAAAATGACTACAAAAGATTTAGAAGTGAGTAGTTTTTCGAGATTTACGATTATACTGTAAATCACTTTCACGAATCAGCCCCCAAATGTAGTCTCCCATCATGTTCTCGTTATACTGTCCTTGGTAGCGGCGTTCAAAGTCCAGTATATCCTGGTGGAAGCGCTCGCCTTGTTCCTCCGAGTACGCTCCCATGTTCTCCTTGAATTTATCAAGATGAGCATCAAGGATATGGACTTTGAGGGACATCCTACAGCCCATTGTGCCGTAGTTCTTCACCAGAGTCTCAACCAGCTCCACATGGTTTTTGGCCTTGTGATTGCCCAGGAAGCCCCGAACCACTGCGACAAAGCTGTTCCAAGCCGCTTTCTCCTTACTAGTGAGCTTCTTGGGGAATTCATTGCACTCCAGGATCTTCTTTATCTGTGGTCCGACGAAGACACCGGCTTTGACCTTTGCCTCAAACAGCTTAGGGAAGAAGTCTTGAAGGTACTTGAAGGCTGCTGACTCCTTATCTAGAGCTGACAAATTGTTTCATAAGGCCCAATTTGATGTGCAGTGGTGGCATCAGCACCTTCCGGAGGTCCACCAGTGGCTCCCACTTGATGTTGTTCCTCCCCACAGAGAACTCGGTCCGCTGTGGCCAGTCCCGTCTGTGGTAGTAACCTTGGTGTCCCAGCTGTCCTAAAGGCAAAGATAGCAGGGAAACTTGGTAAAACCGCCTTGGAGACCCATCAGGAATGCCACCATTGCAGCCTCTTGATGCCATCTCAGAAAAATGTATCCACTTAGGCAGCTGGAACTAAACTGAACTGGTGGGCTTAAGGCCCCTGTATTTATACTACTATTTATATTACTGGAAAGTTCTAGAAAGTTCTAGAAGTTAAAAAAAAAAAACATATGAATTATTTTGTTTGGGGAGAAAAGCTGAAGAATTCTACAAGTTTGCTTAAACCCTAAATTTAGTCCCTTTCTGTCAGGTGACAGCTACCCACTTTACCACATTTCAGCAATCAGATTTACCCAAACAACACACTACTCTCAGTGTATAAACCCTTAATCATGAAAAATAATCTCAACACTCAAACTGTTTTTTTTTTCCTTGGTAGAATTTACACGGTATTTCTTTCTTTTAATATTTCAGTCTTTAAACCTTTGTTATTTAAGTTAAAAAAAACACATTTTAAATGCGAACCAATGTCAGTTTATTAATAATAATAATAATAATAATAATAATAATAATAATAATAATAATTAGTTAAATGGTAACATTTGCTTTTAACACAGTTTGTTTTCAAATAAAACAATTTCAATTGCAGTCCTGTTGCAGCACAATAAATAAAACAAATCATTTGTAAAAAACGTATACTCTTCAAGAAAGATTCAATACTTCAAAATGCAAAAAAATGTAAACAGTAACGTTCCCCAAAAAACAAAACCATTCAAGGGAGTATAGGTACACAGACCCTGGTTTGCTTGCACAAAATATTAGCTTTCTAGCTGGAATAACTAATAAGGGATTTAAAAAATCGTTTTTTTTATTTCCTGGAATCTACTTTTAATAGACGGTATAACTCTAAATAATTCACTTTTAACACTCCACATTTAACACGGTAAACCTTTCTTCCAAGTCAAAAAAATTATTATTATTATTATTATTATTTATTTCTTAGCAGACGCCCTTATCCAGGGCGACTTACAATCGTAAGCAAATACATTTCAAGCGTTACAATACAAGTAATACAATAAGAGCAAGAAATACAATAACTTTTGTTCAAGTGCGTGCCAGAGTGGACATGTGCTGGGAATAAGAGAGGCAGGGGTCCAGGGTGACTCCAAGGTTCTTAGCGGAGGAAGAGGGAGAGAGTGTGGTAGAATCCAGAGGAACATAGATAGAGAGATCAGAGGAGGGGGAGGAGGAGGGAAAGAAAAGGAGGTCAGATTTAGAGAGGTTGAGTTTGAGGTGATGCGAGTGCATCCAGGAGGAAAAAGCAGAAAATGTATCTACTACAAAAAAAATTCCAATGCCTCGTTTCAGATCTAGAAATCCCTGTTTCCGTTTAAAATAGCTAATGATGCTGCTTTGAATGAAGAAATAGATCTGATAGTCGGTATAATAAAGCTCAGTGCTTTAGCAAGATAATTGTATACATGCAGCAAAAGTCTAGAGACGCCATTACACGAGCATCACTATAGTAACACAAGCTGTACTTGTGTTTCTCAAATCAACTAAAACGAGGCGCCTACTTCTGAAAACTGGAGTTTTCAGAACGGGTTCCCTTTGTCTTAGTTTCAGAATCAGTGTACAGACGGCGCTGTGTTCATTTATAGCACACACACACCCTCTTGTGGACAGTGTTGGGAAAACAGTGGGACGACTATCCAGTCTATTGAATACCGACGAGCGGTAAGGCAATGAGTTCAAGTTTTAACCGCTTTCAATTGAACAGTTTTGAATGTTGTTTAGCAACACGGGTTTCTTGTGTAATGCTACACTTTAGTGTTAAAGGGACTAGGAGCTCTTAAAATAAACAAATCCCCTGGGCCAGATGAGATCCTCCCAATAGTACTCAAAGAAATGAAAGAAGTTATTTACAAACCGCTAACCAAGATCATGCAACAGTCTCTTGACACAGGGGTTGTACCAACAGACTGGAAAATAGCAAACGTAATACCAATCCACAAAAAGGGAGACAAAACCGAACCAGGTAACTACAGACCAATATGCCTGACATCTATTATATGTAAACTTATTGAAACTATAATAAGATCCAAAATGGAAAATGACCTATATGGTAACAATATCCTGGGAGACAGCCAGCATGGTTTTTAGGAAAGGGAGATCATGTCTAACTAACCTACTTGACTTTTTTGAGGATGCAACATTGAAAATGGATAACTGCAATGCATACGATATGGTTTATTTAGATTTCCAGAAAGCTTTTGACAAAGTCCTGCATAAAAGATTAATTCTGAAACTGAACACAGTAGGGATTCAAGGAAATGCATGCACATGCATTAGGGAGTGGTTAACATGTAGAAAACAGAAAGTACTGATTAGAGGAGAAACCTCAAAATGGAGCGAGGTAACCAGTGGTGTACCACAGGGATCAGTATTAGGTCCTCTGCTATTCCTAATCTACATTAATGATTTAGACTCTGATATAGTAAGCAAACTCGTTAAATTTGCAGACGACACAAAAATAGGAGGAGTGGCAGACACTGTTGAAGCAGCAAAGGTCATTCAAAATGATCGACAGCATTCAAAATTGGGCAGACACATGGCAAATTAAATTTAATAGAGAAAAGTGTAAAGTATTGCATGCGGGCAATAAAAATGTGCATTATAAATATCATATGGGAGATAGTGAAATTGAAGAAGGGAACTATGAAAAAGACCTAGGAGTTTATGTTGACTCAGAAATGTCTTCATCTAGACAATATGGGGAAGCTATAAAAAAGGCTAACAAGATGCTTGGATATATTGTGAGAAGTGTTGAATTTAAATCAAGGGAAGTAATGTTAAAACTGTACAATGCATTAGTAAGACCTCACCTAGAATATTGTGTTCAGTTCTGGTCACCTCGTTACAAAAAGGATATTGTTGCTCTAGAAAGAGTGCAAAGAAGAGCAACCAGAATTATCCCGGGTTTAAAAGGCATGTCGTATGCAGACAGGCTAAAAGAATTGAATCTATTCAGTCTTGAACAAAGAAGACTACGCGGCGATCTGATTCAAACATTCAAAATCCTAAAAGGTATAGACAATGTCAACCCGGGGGACTTCTTTGACTTGAAAAAAGAAAAAAGGACCAGGGGTCATAAATGGAGATTAGATAAAGGGGCATTCAGAACAGAAAATAGGAGGCACTTTTTTACACAGAGAATTGTGAGGGTCTGGAACCAACTCCCCAGTAATGTTGTTGAAGCTGACACCCTGGGATCCTTCAAGAAGCTGCTTGATGAGATTCTGGGATCAATAAGCTCCTAACAACCAAACGAGCAAGATGGGCTGAATGGCCTCCTCTCGTTTGTAAACTTTCTTATGTTCTTATGTTCTTAATCCAGGGACGACATTACTATCAATTCATCAGAGCCCTTTCCATTATTTGGGGAGAGATTTCGAGATTTCGTTATGTATGAAATTGGAATTACCCTGACGAAGGGGTTAGCCGAAACGCGTCGATGAAATTAATCAAGTTTTTCCGCTTTTTAAAAGTTTTTTCCAAAGTGCTGCTGTGCCTTCTTACCTAACGATATTCATTTTGCTTCAAGCACCTTACGAGTTTGCAAAGTTGCGGCAGTTCCTTGCTCTTGTTTCACAGAAATGTTTATGAAATATCATTGCATATCATCGATCGGTATTTATAAAATAAAAATTGTGGCTTTATTATAAAAACTGTGAACAATCATCATGTATGCAGCGACTGTGACTTTTAAAACGCTGTGAATGTAGAAGCCGTTAGGCAACTTTCATGCGATTTGATTGGCTCTTGTAATGCTTTATTTGCATATCTCCCTACAACCCATTTGTTTTTTAATTTATTGCTTTATATATATATATATATACACACACACCACGGTAAAAATGTATTTATTTCGTCTGGTCTTTATATTTACATATCCACAGAGGGAGGAAGAGGGAGAAGATATACAATAATTATACATCTGAAACCGAGCAGGAATGTTGATTTGGGTACTATACTGTAGGCAGCGGTTCTCCACCCTGATCCTGGAGTTTTATTTATTTATTTATTTATTAGCAGAGGCTCTTTCGCTCTTAATTCACTGACCCAGCAACGGAATCAAACTTGTATTAAGAAGAGACCACCTGTCTAACGTGACCAGTGTGACCACAATTCTCTGACCCCAACAACGGACTCAAACCTGTATTATTAAGCAAACCATTTCAGTCTGGCTTTTAACAGTTCCGTGAAGCTAACAACAATAAGCAACAATAAGATGATTACTTCCGGTTTTCAAAACGGCTCAGCTCAGGCAAAGTATCAAAATAAAAGTCCCGTATCCAGCACAAAAATATAGTTTATATTCATATAGAAAGTGGGGTGAAATGTAATGTAGACACACTGGAGGTACAGAAAATAAAGTTACTTACTTAAGATTTACGTCACTGTAATAGCAACACTACTTTTTATGTCAGGTGTCTAGTTAAAACAGCCGTTTTCCCTTCATTTTTGGGTGCTGGGCGCGACTTTGGTTGGACATTGCCAACAGTTTAATTCTCTTAGGGATTTATTACCTGGGTTATTCTATACTTGTTAGGCAATTTAAGAATAAAAACGCTTCCATCTTGTACTCATGGTGGTATTAAATCAATATGATGTGAAATTTGTCTTACATCTCTAAATCTTTAAGCTATTTTCTCTCTTTCAGACTCCTATGCTAAACCACCTCTCTCTCACTAGACGGGTTAATTAAATCACGGAGACGGGTTTGATTAGCCTTTTGTTTACTGAGTGCCTGGTGCATTCAAGGTGTTAGGTTGATCGTTATCTCTAGGCAAAGCTAGACAAATTAGATTAAAGTTCATTCAATGTAGATTCCTGATACAATATCATAAGAACATAACATAAGAAAGTCCATGACATTTGCAATATATTTGAGATGACAATGTCTCTAGAACCTACAACTCCCCCCTTTCTGAAGAAGAATAGCATTAAAAACAGCTCTTGTACTTCAAAACCTAGTTACTGCCTTTGTTTGGCAAGGAAGGTGGTGGTGCAGTTCAAGCAAATGTCCAATTTCCTAAAACATTGGCTACAACTAGCAAAATAAGAAAAAAAGAAAATACAATTCTAAAATAATGACAACACACAATACAAAATCTTGATACAGGTCCATACTAGCAACAGTAGTATACTAATTATAAATGTCGAGGGAAGCCTCTTCTGCATGGTTCATCATGAGCACATTAACAATTGTAAGTCACCCTGGATAAGGGCGTCTGCTAAGAAATAAATAATAATAATAATAATGTTGCAACATTGTTTTTCGGTAACTCCGAGAGACTATCCATCTGGGTAGATTATCGTTTTAATGGGTGAACACAAGTAGTCCTGTTTTAAGGGAGATCTTTCGCTTCTGACTTGCCGGGATTTTCAGTTCGGGATCATCGAGCAGGCTAGCTGGGGTGAGTGGGTTTGCTTCAGCATCTTGGACATGGTTGCGCATCTTGCAGATTGTAGCATCGCCTTCTTGCATTTCTACCAAATCTGTGGGTAGCTCTTCGTTGTACAAGGTGGCCGTCACCTGTGGTGATAGGGCTATATCTTGTCCTTGTTTGGCTTGTCTGCGGGTGATGGCATGGACCATTACTTGGAGTTCTGGGCTGAGTTCCCAGTTTTCTCCATTCGAAGCGCCCTCTTTTGCCAGCCTGTCTGCTTGGTCGTTCCCTTGTTTTTCGGGTCCCTCAACAAGCGAGTGCCCCACTACCTTCTTCCAGTAGATCTTGAGGGCATGTTCAGAGACAAGTTGATCGATAGCCAGTATCAGCTCTAGGTTTGCAACTGGTTTACCGTCAGGTTTCCTCATGCCCTTTCGTTTCCAGTCAGGCAGGTAGTTAATAAAACTGTCCTTTGTGTATGCAGAGTCTGTACATATTACAAATTCTGTAATGTCCTGCTGGATAACGGTTTGGACAGCCAGCAAAGCTCCTACCAACTCGGCATATTGGCTGGTTTTTGATTGCAGGTGGTAACTCTTTTGGAACGAATTATGTTCCCAAATAAGTCCTACTCCTGCCTTCAGTGTTCCTCCCTTCCTGGTTGCACTGCCGTCTATGTAGACGTTCGGCAGTCCCCGGCACACATCCTCATTGTAGTTCAAATGGGGATTAGGTTCTGGGGGATCTTCTGGAAGGTTTTCTGCTTCTGCACTGGGCACGCCTTTCCTAATAAGGGTGCCCAGATAGATTCGCTTTTGAGCTGTGACGGCTAGTTTCGTCAAACTAGACACTTCTGCTTCGACCTGGGTTGTGGATGCTTTTTCTTCTTGGAGAGAGTGTGCTTCGTCTTCCAGTGTTGGGGTTTCTGCGAGTGGTTGGAGCTCCTCCTCCACACCTTGCAAGTGTATTGCCTTTACTTTACTGGGTGTAGAGGGATCTTGGCTTAGTCAGCTGTCAGGTGCGTGTTTAGAGGTGTTGGTCTGGCAATTCCTAGATCCACTAGGGGGCAATCTCAGTAGCATGTGGTGCAGTAGGAGGAGGAGTCGACATCAAGTTTTGCATGTGTTGTCGAACACAACGTTGCACTTCCTGCTCAAGTTCCTGTTGTCGCTTTTCCTTCCAATCATCTGCTCTCCTGTTGCCTTGGTGGTATCCCTCATGGTTAGGTGGTTTGTAGTTCTTGTGTTGATTGTAGTTCTTGTGTTGATTGTAGTTCTTGTGGGGCCCATCAGAGTATTCTCGTCGCCGCGGGTGGTTTCTCTCTGTGGATTTCTGGCTGCTGTTAGATGGCAGTGTTTTCTTCCAAGTAGGATTATTTGGAGGCAGTTCACCCCCCTCAGGTTCAAGGAAGTCTGATGTGGTTGTAACTGCTACTACTTGGGGAGTTTCTTGTACTTTTCTTGCAGGCATTTTGGAAACCTGTGCATTTTGCCATACTGTCGTAGCAGCTTTCAGGATGTCGTGCATGGGCGTGTCCGCATTTACCACCGCACTTATGGCAACTCTTACTTCTTGGGGCAAGCTGCGAATGTACAGTTGTTTGAAGCGTTTGTCCACATTTTCTCCAGGGTTAGGCTCACCAGCATGGTAAAGGCGTTTAAGTTCCTCGTAGAAGTCTCGAGGGTCCTCATCCTTCTTGCACTGTCTGAGACAGGCTGTGTGCAGGGCCGTGCAGGAGTTGCCATACCTGGAGTATCTCTGTGTTAGTGCTTCACACAGTTTCTCTAAGTTTTTTCTAGTTTCAGTCGATAATGTAGAAGTCCATTCTTGAACTGTGTCAACAAGTGTTAGGGACAGCAGCTTGGCTTTAAGCAGGTCCTTTGTCAGTCTCCAATCTTCTACATTGTCTCTAATGCGACTGATATGTCCCTCAATGGTGATGTCTCTTTTAGCTGGGTCAAACTTGTTGAGGGTTGACGCTAGCTTGTGGACTTGGTAGATTTCTTTTTCTCCAAGACAGGTGGAAGGCAGCAAGCGGTGAGGTGCTCTGTCCACTTGGTACAAACCATTAGTTCTCAGTTCAGGTTGCCCTGTTTCACCATTGTGTGTTGCAGAGGTATAGGCTGGGCTCTGCATTCTGTCAGGGACTTGCCTTCTGGGAAGCGGAGTGTACTCAGGTAGCGAGGTCACACTCTCGGCAGCGTTTCGGTGGAGACTGTTATAACTGAACGCGTAGCGTTGCACACCGGGTGGCGCACTTGAGGCAGCTTCTTGCAGTCGTTGGTCTCTGTTTCGGAGCCGTGCCACTTCTCTGGAGAGCTGGTTCACTATTTCTTGTAGGCTTCCTGCTTCAGTATTGTTTGTGGTTAGGGAGGTCATTCCAGCTCTGGATCTTTGGTCTGAGCGCTGATCTGACCTTCTTAGATAATCTAGTTCTCTGGGAGGTAGCTCTGGATTATTAGTAGGCGCAGAGGTTGATTCAACTCTAGTGGACAGTCTTTGAGTTGACACCTGCAGCCTTATCTTTTGGAGGTTGCGAATCTCTGTATTTGCTTTTACAAGATCCTCCTTTCTTTCTTCTAGCTCTTCGTGGAGCCTATTGATTTCCTCATCTTGTTGTTGCAGCAGCGAGCTCAGGCAGTTGTACTGCTCTCTTTGGTCTTCCATCTGTCGCTGGAAGTCTCCTATCTGCTGCTGGAGGTCTCTTATCTGCTGCTCTCTGTCTTGTAGATCCTCAGCTGCGGCCACTTGTTCAAGTTCCTTGACTCTGTTCTCCAGTCTGTCTATGTCAGTAGTGAGGGTGGCAATCAGGTTTGTTTGTGTTTTAATCTCAGAGTTTTTGTCTCTGACTGTGTCCTTTTGGAGTTCACTGTCATTGAGGACCTGTTGCCATCCACAGTGGGCCGCAAAACCAACAACAGCGTAGCGTGTTGCTCTGTACGCCGATCTCATTTTGGGGTTTTCCTCACATTGCCAGGCGTGTTCTTGCTGGTAGCTTTCCAGCTCAGCCACAGTGCAGCTTTTCCATTCGATGATCTCAGGCGCATGGTTGGGTTCTTGGATTGCAGCATTGTAGAGGAATGCGGAGATGTCCAGCAGTTCGGTTGCCATTTCTGATCCCTACACTACTCTAACTAGGGGCTCTATTGGTTGGGAGTCAGAAGTTAGCACTCAGTATTCAAGTGAATCCTGACTTAACTTAATCTGTAGTGTGCGCGTGTGTGTGTGTGTGTGTGGGTGTGTGTGGGTGTGTGTGTGTGTGTGTGTGTAACTAGGGGCACTCACGCTTCTATGAGGGGTGTCCAGCCGGGTGAATTAGCAGAAGCCTCCGTATGAGAGTAGCTCTTAGGATAATAGTGATTCTCTGCTAGGTCTCCTGACGGCTGGCTCTCCTACGCTATGTGCTTGGGGAAGAAAATAGAGAGAGAGAGTTATTTTCAAGGAACTAACAGCAATCTTTAGTGGCTCAAGAGAGAGAGATAGAGAGAGCAAAAGAAACAGGGAATTTCTCTTCCTGTATAGTAAGCTTCTATGGGAAATCTAGTAGCAAAATGTATCCTATTTTAGTCAGGCAATGCAGACTACAAGATTTGAAAATAGGAAGGGCAAAATAAATAAATACTACTCCACCACTAGATGGCAGAGTGGGGAACAATGGGTTCCCTATAAATTATTCCTTTTTAAATAGATATATCTGGGATATAGCTTAGGGAATTAAGGTTATCACAGGAATAACATCTGTGTAATCTACTGTATATTCGTTGACTGAATATTACCTACTCAATGGCACTAAATTAGTGTTTTAGGACAAATTTATCTTGTCCCTAAAGAGTAATTGGATTATTCCTAATCTTTATCTTGAATTTATTTAATTTCACAGAGTCAAGGAATTTACTTCCTAAATTTAGGATTCACAAACTCAGAAAAATGATTGGTTTGCTGAGTGTTCAAATTGTGTACTCTGTGGTACAACAACATCAACAAAAAAAAAATTTAAAAAAAAAAAATCTAAATAAATCTTTAAAAAAAAAAAAAGGAAATGAAATGAGAGTAAACAAGAGAAACAAAATAGTACCGTAACAAAATAGAATGAAAAGAAACAGATTAGAAGCAGGAATAAAGTACAAAATAATAAAACAAAATAATAAGGTACTGACAAACAATTGATAGAAGCAAATTAGAGAGAGAATGAACAGGGGTGAGATAGCAAGGGGATAACAAACAATACACAAAGGGAAAAATAAAGAGCATAACAATACAATCTCATAAGAGGTTAACAGTTAATTTGGGAATTTAAGTTAACTCAGGTGATATGGAGAATTATGCATTCCACTACCTTGAATAAATTAACAATGCATCCAAATTATTTCTACACTGTTTGCAGTTAAATTTCTGTTAATGGTTAATTTGGGAATTAAAGAGTTAATAATCAGGTCATGTGGAGAATTATGCATTCCACTGCCTTGAAAAATTAACAGCACATCCAAATTATACCTATACTGCTTGCAGGATACAAAAACAAAAATAAGAGCACAGGAACAATACAAGGTTAATACTTCGTACAGCCTCTGATTTGGGAATTCAAGAGTTAATAGTCAGGTTACATGGAGAATTACACATTCCACTGCCTTGGACAATTAACAGCACATCCAAAACTATTCCTATGCTGCTTGAGGAATACAACACATTTCAGTTAATCTTTACCAGGTTTCATTGTTTGTAAGGGTTGATTAAAAAGGTGAGTACCTATTGTGTTAATACGATTGATTGAAGGAGAGTTGTTTGCTTAACTGATCAAATCGGCTACGTGACAATTGGCTTACTTTTAACATTCAAATTGAGAATCAATGTGGCTTTACAATATTCAGCTTAGTCATGCGATTACCCCCTGGTATGGCTGATAATTCTTCAAATATCAAGCACGTAGCTAATTATTTTGATCTGTCTTAGGCTCCCCTGCTCCACTTATCTGGAATGCGGGTCTTATGGCTGCAGATACACACAATAAAGTTATCCAGCCTCTCTCTGGGTTCAGTAACGCGTATATTTGCTGATCTTTGTTTTAGCCATGAAATCAATATCTCAACATTTGTCAATAATTTAACCAATCATTTGAGGCCGTATTGTAATCAGTAAGTGAGCTGGCGTTTCCAACTTCACACTCAACACTCCAGTTATTCAATCGTCACACTGCAATAAGGTCCTTGAATTCAAAATCACCTTACAATCATTTATGCCTAAGCTTACCAACTGAATTGGCATGAAAGTAGAAACAAAACCAATGTGTGCAATGCTAACAATCAAACAATCGAGCTACACCCGTGAAAGTGGTATGCTTGAATCATACCCGGTTAAATGTTTGTATTTATTAGTTAATACAGAATAGAACATAAGCGGTCCACCACAGAAATACCCGCTTGGAATGGAAACGGTGAACTCACGTTCGGAGACCACCCCACAAACCTCCTCAACTTGCAGCCCAGGTTAGCATCCAGCCTTGCTGTTACCAGTGAATTAGAAATGTCCGCTTTGCGTACATTAAAAACCCATATTGCTGATAGCACAAGTACTGAAACATCGAACGGCTAGCAAATTATGGTTTTTAGATGGGGGCAGACACGCTAGAGTTTAAAACTCAAAGCTTTTCTCCTATAGTGGAACACCGTAACTCAGACTCAAGACAAGCTCCCAGCAATGTGCCACAATTGCCACAATGTATTCGCTAATTAAGGAATTTGTGTAGTTAGATTTACTACAATTATGGGGTAGCAGCTCAATCATCTGAATTTTCAACAATAATCACAGCATTAGCATGTTTAAGCATCAAACAGATTCATCAATATTAAATACATTCACTACTCAACAATTCGAAATATCTCGGTGGGACCTCCAATTTAAGCTGTGGGTACTATTGTAGGCAGTTAATATATTCTTAAGAGCAATAAATTAAAGGACCTCCAAAAACTGTAGGGGATAAAGATACCTTCGATAGTCAAGATCTCGGTGGGACCTCTACAATAAACAGTGTCCTATAATAATGTACACACCCGTTTTTAATATCGCTCTCTGAAAACGATGGCGGATTTACACATTACAACAAGCCAAAAATAGACCACATTCCAGACTGTTCAAAGTTCATAAATCGTGTTTGTTCCACATGAGCGAATGACTCAATACTGGGAATCTCTTCTTAGAAAGATGGTATTTATTAAGCATGCAACAATATAAAAGTTTGAAAATCACACAAAACAGTTACACAATTAATGTCACATTAAAAGCATTACAATGAGAACTAAGGTTTAAAACAACCAAAGAAATACTAGTACTTACTGACACAACAAGGGGTCACACAATACCTGAATAGATATTTAAGAGTATTGTAACCTAGCCTGAAAAGCAGTCACTTTCAGCGTTCTGTTACCTTGTGTTTCTCCGAGTGTCAGGGCCCCCACCCTTGATGGATAAATACTGAGAGCTGAGGGCTCCAGGTGCAGTTTTGTAGTTTCTTAGAATCTGAGCGAGCAGGGATCCGCGGTCAGGGGATAGCGCAGAGGGATAATGCAGGTCTGGGGCAAGCGTAGCGGGGTAGAGCTGGGGTCTCAGATTAAAGGGCTAGAGCTGGGGACAAGGAGCTGGGCTAAAGCAGGGGGGTTTATACTTTTCAAACAAAGAGATTATTTGAATTTCCCGCTGCATGCTCCAATTGGCTATTTTGTAGCGAATGGGCTTGCAATCTTGATTGATTTCTCCCCCCTTCCTCTGTCTGATTAGTTCTTTATCATAATCTGGAAAGGGGAAACTTTTAAAACGTGCATAACTTTTGCTAAATAATTC
The DNA here is from genome assembly GCF_902713425.1 of Acipenser ruthenus. Lineage (NCBI taxonomy): Eukaryota > Metazoa > Chordata > Actinopteri > Acipenseriformes > Acipenseridae > Acipenser > Acipenser ruthenus. Next base: position 17,672,682 of record NC_081204.1, read on the forward strand.
AGATTTTATTCTGAATTCCCGTTATTTTTACCATAAGAAATTACATTTCTTTAGACACCAAACACGTCTGGTTGCGGTTGCGACTTTGGTTGGACATTGCCAACAGTTTAATTCTCTTAGGGATTTATTACCTGGGTTATTCTATACTTGTTAGGCAATTTAAGAATAAAAACGCTTCCATCTTGTACTCATGGTGGTATTAAATCAATATGATGTGAAATTTGTCTTACATCTCTAAATCTTTAAGCTATTTTCTTTCTTTCAGACTCCTATGCTAAACCACCTCTCTCTCACTAGACGGGTTAATTAAATCACGGAGACGGGTTTGATTAGCCTTTTGTTTCCTGAGTGCCTGGTGCATTCAAGGTGTTAGGTTGATCGTTATATCTAGGCAAAGCTAGACAAATTAGATTGAAGTTCATTCAATGTAGATTCCTGATACAATATCATAAGAACATAACATAAGAAAGTCCATGACATTTGCAATATATTTGAGATGACAATGTCTATAGAACCTACACATGCCTTGATTTAGTCTTTTCAAATAACAAAGACAGAATAACTAAAACAGAGGTCAGAGAGCCATTGGCAAACTCAGACCACAACATGGTCTAATTTGAAGTGATTTTTAAAACCCCAAAAGAAATGACTAAAGCTAAGGTTTACAATTTTAGAAAAGCAAACTATGAAGGTATGAAACAGAGACTAACAGAAGTAGATTGGCGTAAAATAGAGAAAACATCCACAGAAAAAGGATGGCTGTTTTTTAAAAATGTAGTACTAGAGGCGCAAAACAATTACATCCCAAAACAAAATGGCCAAAATGGTTTAATAGATCAATTAAAAAGAATATTCAGCAAAACAAGGCACTTTACAGAGCGTTTAAAAGGGACCAAAAACAAAGTACACAGAAAGAGTACTTGGAACTGCAAACACAAGTCAAAAAGGAAGTTAGAAAGGCCAAGAGAGAGATAGAAATCAATATTCATAAGGGGGCTAAAACCAATTCCAAAATATTTTTCCAATATTATAACAGCAAGAGAACATTCAAAGAGGAGGTTAAATTTCTAAGAGATACAAATGGCAAAATCATAGACGAAAATAAAAATAGCAAATATATTAAGTGATTACTTTTCACAGGTTTTTACAGAGGAGGACACAGACAACATGTCCCACATGTCGACCTGTTCCTATCCAGTTTTAAATAACTTTAGCATAACAGAGGCAGAAGTGTTGAAGGGACTAGGAGCTCTTAAAATAAACAAATCCCCTGGGCCGGATGAGATCCTCCCAATAGTACTCAAAAAAATGAAAGATGTTATTTACAAACCGCTAACCAAGATCTTGCAACAGTCTCTTGACACAGGGGTTGTACTGACAGACTGGAAAATTGCAAACGTAATACCGATCCACAAAAAGGGAGACAAAACCGAACCAGGTAACTGGAGACCAATAAGATTGACTTCTATTATATGTAGACTTTTGGAAAGTATAATAAGATCCAAAATGGAAAATTACCTATATGGTAACAATATCCTGGGAGACAGTCAGCATGGTTTTAGGAAAGGGAGATCGTGTCTAACTAACCTGCTTGATTTTTTTGAGGATGCAACATCGACAATGGATAATTGCAAAGCATACAACATGGTTTATTTAGATTTCCAGAAAGCTTTTGACAATGTCCCGCATAAAAGATTAATTCTCAAACTGAACGCAGTAGGGATTCAAGGAAATGCATGCACATGGATTAGGGACTGGTTAACATGTAGAAAACAGAAAGTACTGATTAGAGGAGAAACCTCCAAATGGAGCGAGGTAACCAGTGGTGTACCACAGGGATCAGTATTTGGTCCTCTGCTATTCCTAATCTACGTTAATGATTTAGATTCCGGTACAGCAAGCAAACTTGTTAAATTTGCAGACGACACAAAAATAGGAGGAGTGGCAAACGCTGTTGCAGCAGGAAAGGTCATTCAAAATGATCGACAGCATTCAGAACTGGGCAGACACATGGCAAATGACATTTAATAGATACAAGTTTAAAGTACTACACGCAGGCAATAAAAATGTGCATTATAAATATCATATGGGAGATACTGAAATTGAAGAAGGGATCTATGAAAAAAGACCTAGGAGTTTATATTGACTCAGAAATGTCTTCATCTAGACAATGTGGGGAAGCTATAAAAATGGCCAACAAGATGCTGGGATATATTGTGAGAAGTGTTGAATTTAAATCAAGGGAAGTAATGTTAAAACTTTGAAATGCATTAGTAAGACCTCATCTAGAATATTGTGTTCCGTTCTGGTCACCTCGTTACAAAAAGGATATTGCTGCTCTCGAAAGAGTGCAAAGAAGAGCAACCAGAATTATCCCGGGTTTAAAAGGCATGCTGTATGCAGACAGGCTAAAAGAATTAAATTTATTCAGTCTTGAACAAAGAAGACTATGCGGTGATCTGATTCAAGCATTCAAAATCCTAAAAGGTATAGACAATGTCGACCAAGGAGACTTTTTTGACCTGAAAAAAGAAACAAGGACCAGGGGTCACAAATGGAGATTAGATGAAGGGGCATTCAGAACAGAAAATAGGAGGCACTTTTTACTCAGAGAATTGTGAGGGTCTGGAACCAACTCCCCAGTAATGTTATTGAAGCTGACACCCTGGGATCCTTCAAGAAGCTGCTTGATGAGATTCTGGGATCAATAAGCTACTAACAACCAAACGAGCAAGATGGGCTGAATGGCCTCCTCTCGTTTGTAAACTTTCTTATGTTCTTATGTGCTTAAATCAGATTCCATCCATTTCAGTGCATTATCAGACAAATAAGATCCCATCCATTTCAGTGCATTATCAGAGAGGTTACATTTAGATAACTTGGAGAGTTTTTTTTTTTTTTTACAGGTGCCAATACTTTGAAGTTGCTATTTATCTACTGTTAGGTAAAAATGTATCACCCCTAATTTGCACTGACTAATTCTGATCGACTGGAGTTCAGCTAATTAGGGTTACTTCCATTATTATTATTATTATTATTATTATTATTATTATTATTATTATTATTATTATTATTATTATTATTATTATTATTATTATTAATTTCTTTCTTTCTTTCTTTCTTTCTTAGCAGACAGCCTTCTCCAGGGCGACTTACAATTGTTGCAAGATATCACATTATTGTCACATTTATTTTAGAGCCCTATCCACTACTCCACACTGCTACCCTATTTATTGCAAATAAAATAGCCTGAAAGCATATTCAAAGTAGCCTATATAACTAACATTTGCTTTTAAAATCTGTAAGAAAATCAAAACCAGTTTTATTGCAAAACGTTCTCTCAAGAACAAACTTGTTTTTGAAGATTGTTTCCTTGTTCCATGGAGTGTGACAGTTCTAAGAAACTCAAATGTTGACATTCCCACAATGTGAGAAACAAACAAGGGGAATAAATTATAGTTTAGAGTCTATTTATTTAAAACTCCCCTGCTGAAATTGAACGAAAATAACGTGGAAATTGCGCATTAAACTTTTGCGAAATTGATATTATTCAATTCCCACCAGACAGCATGACAACATAATAGCCTTTTATTAAATAAGAAGTATCTTGAATATATTTTTTATTTCCATTATTGTTATTATTGATGTGTTTTTTTTACAGGTGCCAGTATTTTAAAGTTGCTATATCTCCTGTCAGTTAATAATGTATCACCCCTAATTTTCACAAATTCTCCCGACCAAATCAGTAGCTGTTCACTCGGTCTGATCAACTGGAGTAAACAGCTGATCAGGGTTAGGTTACTTACTTTATTGAGAGGGATGGTAGTTCCTCATATTCAGCATGTTGCCGCAGCAAAACTGAACAACTTAGAATTACTATTTCTACGAGTACCAAACATTTGAAACTTTCTTACATCAGATGTGAAAAAAAAACATAAATACCTCTTATGAGATGAGATATAAGTCGTCAAACCAAGGTAAAACTGTTATTGTCATTCTTCTTCCATCATACTTTTTAAATTGTGTAGCGACTTTTGAAAAGGCAAAGCTGAAGAACTGGACATCTACCAATCATGGCATTTTGACATGTTGGTCAACATCACAATAAACCAGGGAATGTAAGCACTTTGATATTTACATCATTTATATTAAGGAAATGATTTATGTTTTTAAAACGGCAAATATCGCACAAAAAATGAAAACAAAAAAATACTATTGTTTGAACTTGCAACACAAGGTCCTTGAAGCGCACACTGCCTTAGCCCATTGTGCCACTGTGCTGATGTTGAAATGTGTTCGATTTTTAAGATTACATCCATGCATGACTAGTTTTTGCCGAAAACCTGAAGTTTGACATTTCCCATTTCCTGTTTGAAAATATGCAGTTTCCTGTTTGTTTGACAGATACCATAGAATGGAATTGGAAACAAGAGTGGCATAACACCAAGAGAACATTCAAAGAGGAGGTTAAATGTCTAAGAGATACAAATGGCAAAATCATAGACGAAAATAAAAATAGCAAATATATTAAGTGATTACTTTTCACAGGTTTTTACAGAGGAGGACACAGACAACATGTCCCACATGTCGACCTGTTCCTATCCAGTTTTAAATAACTTTAGCATAACAGAGGCAGAAGTGTTGAAGGGACTAGGAGCTCTTAAAATAAATAAATCCCCTGGGCCGGATGAGATCCTCCCAATAGTACTCAAAAAAATGAAAGATGTTATTTACAAACCGCTAACCAAGATCTTGCAACAGTCTCTTGACACAGGGGTTGTACCGACAGACTGGAAAATTGCAAACGTAATACCGATCCACAAAAAGGGAGACAAAACCGAACCAGGTAACTGGAGACCAATAAGATTGACTTCTATTATATGTAGACTTTTGGAAAGTATAATAAGATCCAAAATGGAAAATTACCTATATGGTAACAATATCCTGGGAGACAGTCAGCATGGTTTTAGGAAAGGGAGATCGTGTCTAACTAACCTGCTTGATTTTTTTGAGGATGCAACATCGACAATGGATAATTGCAAAGCATACAACATGGTTTATTTAGATTTCCAGAAAGCTTTTGACAATGTCCCGCATAAAAGATTAATTCTCAAACTGAACGCAGTAGGGATTCAAGGAAATGCATGCACATGGATTAGGGACTGGTTAACATGTAGAAAACAGAAAGTACTGATTAGAGGAGAAACCTCCAAATGGAGCGAGGTAACCAGTGGTGTACCACAGGGATCAGTATTTGGTCCTCTGCTATTCCTAATCTACGTTAATGATTTAGATTCCGGTACAGCAAGCAAACTTGTTAAATTTGCAGACGACACAAAAATAGGAGGAGTGGCAAACGCTGTTGCAGCAGGAAAGGTCATTCAAAATGATCGACAGCATTCAGAACTGGGCAGACACATGGCAAATGACATTTAATAGATACAAGTTTAAAGTACTACACGCAGGCAATAAAAATGTGCATTATAAATATCATATGGGAGATACTGAAATTGAAGAAGGGATCTATGAAAAAAGACCTAGGAGTTTATATTGACTCAGAAATGTCTTCATCTAGACAATGTGGGGAAGCTATAAAAATGGCCAACAAGATGCTGGGATATATTGTGAGAAGTGTTGAATTTAAATCAAGGGAAGTAATGTTAAAACTTTGAAATGCATTAGTAAGACCTCATCTAGAATATTGTGTTCCGTTCTGGTCACCTCGTTACAAAAAGGATATTGCTGCTCTCGAAAGAGTGCAAAGAAGAGCAACCAGAATTATCCCGGGTTTAAAAGGCATGTTGTATGCAGACAGGCTAAAAGAATTAAATTTATTCAGTCTTGAACAAAGAAGACTATGCGGTGATCTGATTCAAGCATTCAAAATCCTAAAAGGTATAGACAATGTCGACCAAGGAGACTTTTTTGACCTGAAAAAAGAAACAAGGACCAGGGGTCACAAATGGAGATTAGATGAAGGGGCATTCAGAACAGAAAATAGGAGGCACTTTTTACTCAGAGAATTGTGAGGGTCTGGAACCAACTCCCCAGTAATGTTATTGAAGCTGACACCCTGGGATCCTTCAAGAAGCTGCTTGATGAGATTCTGGGATCAATAAGCTACTAACAACCAGACGAGCAAGATGGGCTGAATGGCCTCCTCTCGTTTGTAAACTTTCTTATGTTCTTATGTGCTTAAATCAGATTCCATCCATTTCAGTGCATTATCAGACAAATAAGATCCCATCCATTTCAGTGCATTATCAGAGAGGTTACATTTAGATAACTTGGAGGGTTTTTTTTTTTTTTTTTTTTTTTTTTTACAGGTGCCAATACTTTGAAGTTGCTATTTATCTACTGTTAGTTAAAAATGTATCACCCGTAATTTGCACTGACTAATTCTGATCGACTGGAGTTCAGCTAATTAGGGTTACTTCCATTATTATTATTATTATTATTATTATTATTATTATTATTATTATTATTATTATTAATTTATTTCTTTCTTTCTTTCTTAGCAGACACCCTTCTCCAGGGCGACTTACAATTGTTGCAGGATATCACATTATTGTCACATTTATTTTAGAGCCCTATCCACTACTCCACACTGCTGCCCTATTTATTGCAAATAAAATAGCCTGAAAGCATATTCAAAGTAGCCTATATAACTAACATTTGCTTTTAAAATCTGTAAGAAAATCAAAACCAGTTTTATTGCAAAACGTTCTCTCAAGAACAAACTTGTTTTTGAAGATTGTTTCCTTGTTCCATGGAGTGTGACAGTTCTAAGAAACTCAAATATTGACATTCCCACAATGTGAGAAACAAACAAGGGGAATAAATTATAGTTTAGAGTCTATTTATTTAAAACTCCCCTGCTGAAATTGAACGAAAATAACGTGGAAATTGCGCATTAAACTTTTGCGAAATTGATATTATTCAGTTCCCACCAGACAGCATGACAACATAATAGCCTTTTATTAAATAAGAAGTATCTTGAATATATTTTTTATTTCCATTATTGTTATTATTGATGTGTTTTTTTTACAGGTGCCAATATTTTAAAGTTGCTATTTATCTCCTGTCAGTTACTGAACAAAGAAGACTACGCAGTGATCTGATTCAAACATTCAAAATCCTAAAAGGTATAGACAATGTCAACCAAGGGGACTTCTTTGACCTGAAAATAGAAACAAGGGGAGTTGGTTCCAGACCCTCACAATTCTCTGTGTAAAAAAGTGCCTCCTATTTTCTGTTTTGAATGCCCCTTTATCTAATCTCCATTTGTGACCCCTGGTCCTTGTTTCTTTTTTCAGGTCAAAAAAGTCCCCTGGGTCGATGTTGGAGAGTGCAGCCAGTGGCTGGTGTTGACTTGCAGGGAAGCACGTAGATCACAGAGAAGTTTGGCGCAAAACCAATTATTTTTATTTAAGAACAATAATAAACAAAAAGCTAATTGAACAAAATTTCAAACAATATGAAGAAAGAAAAAGTGGAAACCAAAAATAACTATTTATAGTCACCTAATCACAGGTACTGACTCCAATAACTGAGTCCAACCATAGAGCTGCAAAACTGCCCTCTAATCTACACAAAAGGAAGATCCTGACTGAACAAACTAACAGCCTTTATACCCTTCCAGGCCTACCCCTCCCCCAGAATAAACCATTATGCAGGTGGTTATATAAAAACAAACCAGCAAACAGTTATTAATAATAAATATCAAAGTATTGAAAAGGAAACATAAATCAATGAATATATTATTATTAATTTCTTAGCAGACGCCCTTATCCAGGGCGACTTACAATTGTTACAAGATATCACATTATTTTTACATACAATTACCCATTTATACAGTTGGGTTTTTACTGGAGCAATGTAGGTAAAGTACCTTGCTCAAGAGTACAGCAGCAGTGTCCCCCTCCGGTCAAGAGTCCAGAGCCCTAACCACTACTCCACACTGCTGCCCTATATATATATATATAACTAAACATTAATCTAACATTTGCATTAAAACTATGCTTTAAAACAAGCAGAGGGAAACAAAATCAGCTATTCCCCTTTCAATATCTTCTACAGGTACTGCCTTGACTACAGGAAGTCAGTACCCAGGGAAGTCAGTAAAAGCTTCCCTCACCAACATGGCTGTTTCCCCACTTCCTGTCAAGTTGGAGGACCACACCACCACACCCAACTCAGGTTACCTAAACCGTTGCATATCAAAAAACATGCACATTGAAATAGCTGTTGTTCATTTTACAGTTCATCTTAACAATAGTACTGCAATACATTGTTCTGGAAGTGTGCACCCTTCTAAACCAACTATGTAAAAATACTCTTGATGAACCTTTCTTTTGTTTTTCAGGACACTCCCAACCACAGGCCTCAAGTCCCCATACAACAGGTAAATGAAGTTGTTGTTTTTTTTCTTACTAGATACAAGGATCAGCAACACAATACAAAAACAATTAAAAAGCATTAACAGTAAATGCTCAGATACATACTGAGACAATGTGAGGCTCTCCTCCCTCACATATCCCCCTCCTTAAGCTTTCCCGTGTTCTACAGGGACACGAGAAAGAAAGTCTGCAGTCTGATTCAAGGCTCCTGCCCTGTACTTTACTGTATATTGAAATGGTTGCATTGCCAGGTACCAACGAGTGATACACGCACTGGAGTCTCTCATCTTCCCAAGCCACTGCAATGCTCGATGATCTGTCTCCAAAGTAAACTCACGGCCGATCAGAGGGCCCATTTGATTGCCAGGCACTCCTTCTCAACTTTCACATGCTTCAATCTTGTGATTTCCTGTCCTACTCAGTGTTCAATAGATCTGTCTCTACTGCACTGTCCCGAGCTGCCTGAGATGCATGTTAGCACGTTTCTTAGACAGCACCAGACCTGCGCCAACACCAACAACAAGAAGAGCAACAACAAGACCTATAACTATAATTGCCTGCTGGAACAGGTGCTGGTCCTGTTGGTTCAGCTGAAACCGAGACCAGCTGAATCTGACCCAACCCAATCTGGTTAGCAGCGACAACTTCACACTGGTAAATTCCCGTGACGCTTCCCCGCGCAGCAGCTCTGCATGGAACTGGCTGGTCCTGTTCATGTACTGAGGATGTTGACCGGAAAGCCACTCGCTGTTGCCGTAGTAACCGTGAACATCACAGTTTGTTTCTGTTTTTCTGCAGAACATATTGGACTTGTCATCCCAGCCTCCTCCAGCTGTGACGTTGAAGGTGCAGTTCAGGATGCAGTCCTGCCCGACAGTGCAGTTCACAGAGCTCGGGACTTTCACAAACTCACTGGCGCTGACACTGCATAAACACCCCAGCACGAGGACTGCCAGCAGCAGCACCCCGGTCCTCCTGAATTCCATGTGTGTGTGAGAGTGAGACAGTGAGAGAGTGTGAGTGTGAGAGTGAGAGAGTGAGAGTGAGAGTGAGAGTGTGAGAGAGAGTGAGAGAAACTGTTTTATTTATGTTACTTTTACAACAAGATCTTTACATCACTGTGTAGTAATTAGTATATAAGGATGACAAACAACGACAATAGGCTAATAATACTGATAATAATAATACATATACATACATTGTACAGTCAAGCCTGTATTAAGAGACCTGCACTCAAGGGACAGTCAAATAGGCCCTGAAAATCAAAAATATATATATTTGTGCGCTGTAGTGGATGTTGGGATTGCCTCTTTCAGGTGTGCGATTCCATTAGCACAACTTGAAACAGGCAGATATATTTTTGTAGGGAACGACTCGCTAACAGCTTTGATTTTGGGACGGTGTGCATGCTAACTGGGCACTCGCTTCATTTGCATAACATTTCCCAAACTGTCAGAACTGGGGTTTTTGATTTTAGGTCGGAGCACTAAAAACAGTCGAAAACCTTCGATTCCGCCAAAAACAGTCCTTTCCACCACTCATAAATTTTCTATTTGTCTCCGACACACCTTCCTGTAATTATGTCTGTCTAAAATACACTGTAAAAGACTCGAAGAAGATGGAATATGAACAAAAAGAAGTAGGCCCTGCTGGAATTGAATTCTATTCAGTTATATACTGTCATGGACTTGATTGCATAAACGCACCGCAATTAGGGAGGAGGTGCAGGTGGTGCTCATTCAACCCAGATTGACTAATTGAGAGAGAGGTGAGCAGAGTATAAAAACACCTGTAGAAAATTAAAGGGAGATGGGGATCAGTAGAGCGGAGACTGAGACTAGACGTGCGTGCCTACAGGGAGAGCGGAGCTGAGAGTACTTGAAAAACTTTGACAAGGAGTGCTGTGGAGAAGCGAAGCCGAATGAATGCAACCGAGAGTGGCTATCGGTAAAGAAAGCTTCCACTTCTAACACTGCAGACAATGTTCTCCTTGATTTCATCCAATGTTAAGGACAAGTAAATATAGTTTGTTTTAGTAAATCTGAAATGTAAACTAGAAGTTGAAATAACATGTACTTTCAGACTATAGTGTAGATTCCTTGCAAGTTATGTGCTCTGTTTCAATGCCTTACTACAGGTTCTCTTGTAAATAAATAATCCATTTCTAAAACTGATGCCGCACACCAACCTTTTTGGTAATGCTGATGGTGGTGGTGGTGATAGGGAGCAAGACGTGCGGTGCATCCAAGATGACCGAGGTCATTTGTTTCTTGGAAGTTCTTTATCATCTTCGCTGGACGAATATGGGCCCCGAAATAGTAAAATCATGATCATGGGGGAGCAAATACAGTTCAGTATCAACAATGATAAGAGGGAGATAAAGTTCCACTGTTCATTTAGGAATTTCAAAGAAAAAGAAATAGAATATTTTAGTTGAATCTTTTTAAATAGATCACTATGTTTTTTTTTTCTTTTTCCTGACTGAAATTTCACATCTAATGATCCTGCAAAGGAAAATCTCTGTAATAGATCCCACAGATGAACGTGCAGCCCTTCCAGAGAGTATAAACTTCCCCTTTGTCAGCTAAACAACAGAGATGAACATGTTGGTAGACCTGCATATTAACATCTAACCAAAATGGTCCCATGTTAAAAAAGAAAAAAAAACATATCTTTATTGGGCTGACCTGATTTTACTAACTTCTCCCTTTTGACTCATATTGCATCTTTATTTGGCTGATCCTTGTATCTAACGTGGCTGTTTTTGTACATGAGGAAATATTTTGGTCAGATATTACTTCTGTATTTTAAGACATTAAAATATATTTTTTAATACACATTACATTTTACAGCTTACCTCGGATTCTAAATGTGCATTTGAAAACAATTGTTTTGATGTGAATCCTTAATAGGTTCAAGCTTTTTAAATTAAAAGTATACAACTTTGAATGAGGTGTCCCATAACTGCACAACAGAAGAAACGTAATGCAAAGTATTATTGATGTCCAGCAGCTGGTTAACCAATCGATTTGAAAATATTTCTGTGGTAAAAACACAAAGAAAGCATGGCTGTTCCTCCTTCTGTTGTTGTTCTTGGGGCATGCATTGACTGTATAATTCAGCCCTGATAGGTGACCAATTTTGTCTAACAAGTAATGAATACTAGATATAGTTGATGTTCTGGCACAGTGGTACTCTGGCCCTCGAGATCCAATCCAGTCCAGGTTTTTACTCCAAGCAGGGTCTAATGTAGTTAATTGAACCTGTTAAGAGGCAATTAACTAATTTAGGACCTGGTTGGAATAAAGAACAGGACTGGAATAGATCTCGAGGGACAGAGTTGAGTACCACTGTTTTAGCATGTTACAAAGAGGCAAGCATTGCTTCTTTCAGGTGTGTCTTAATTATTCATTCAGAAAACATAAAAAGAACAGTTTTATCACTGTTTGATATAATCTATAGCAGATATTAAGTTGTTCTTTAGTATGTGATGTTAGTGTCCAGATCCGTTCTGAAACATAAGAATAGGGACACTCCAGCATTTAGAGCAGCTGTGGCAATACCTCAGATTGGGCCAAAAGTTGAGTTCTGTGTGAAGTCAAAGCAGTGTTACTCCAGCCTTTCTACTAACTTGGCTGGAGTTACTCTAGATCAGGGTTTCCCAATCCTGGTCCTAGGGACCCCCTGTGTCTTCTGGTTTTCATTCCAAGCTCTAAATTACTTAACCTGACCTTTAATTGAACTGATAATTTGCTTAATTAGACCTTACAATTGTTTTCAGAACTTAAACAGTTGCAGAGTTCGAGTTACTTATAAAATATTATAGCTAACATGAAATTTACAACTGTTTAAGAGCTGAAAATACATTTAAAAAAAAGTCTAATTTAGCAAATTATCAGTTCAATTAAGGCTTTAATTAAGTAATTGAGAACTCAGTTGGAATGAAACCCAGCAGACACAGTGGGTCCTCAGGACCAGAATTGGGAAACTCTGCTCTAGATGACAAACTTGAAGGAATGCAAACACCAAAAATTAAGAAAAAACCTCACTTTCTGTTTCGCCTAGGCCGGCCTTCATCTTCCTCAGGGGCATCAGATGTCTGTAAATCAGATGTCGCTTGTGCCTGAGGAAGTTTTCTTCTGGATTTCTCATAGTGTTCTGTGGAGGTCATTTTTGTTAATTTATTGCAAATAGTAGAATATTAAAAACAAAACTTGCTGTTTACTATAAGAACTAGCACATTTTAAATGTATGAGAAAAGATTATGAATATCAGTGCATTAGCTGTGTGTGTTTTTGTTTTACTGGGAGCAAACACAATTGTGAAGGTTTTTACTGCTTTTATACTTGTGTTAAATTGCATATAATTTCCTATTATATCAAAAAAAGCTACTGAGCTTCATTTTACAATTGATTATAGCTCTGCAGCTCAGCCAAGCACAGTTCGGGGAATCTTACATTGCAGTTTAAGCTTTATTAATGTAGTTAGAGTACATTTTTAAACTCACCAGTTGTATATAGAATGCGTAATTGATACTGTGCCCACTCGGCTTCTCTTCTGACGCCATTCATGACTGCCTTTTTAAAGTTTTTCCCCAGGTGTAATTTGGCAATTTACAAACTCCTTCATTTACCATCTAGGAGATTGGCACAATGTCAACCTCCTGTGAGTCAAGGAACTCAACAATATGAAACATTATACGGATTTCTGTAAACACAAATGTCTGTTTTAGACATTTCTGTATTAAAAATGATGTTAAATAGCCTGATTGCTCACTAAGATGTACAATAAACTTGTTTTCCAGATTAAAGCTTGTCATTAAAATTATTTAAATTATTTTAATTATTTTCAGTGTGACATTTTCACTTCTTCTATTTATATAGAAAAGCCTCAGAAACATTACATAGCTTCAAGAATTGGCAGATGTTTTAGCCCATTACTTTCAATCCCTGAACATCAATTGAAATTTGTTAATACATTAAATGTAAAAGAGGAACTGCAACAAAACTTTGTCTAGTGGGCATAAGAACATATTTACTTCTAACAACTGACAAAGGTGCTATTTCTATCTCATCACTAAGATTTGAAACCCTGTAGATTTCAAGAGCCACTGAGCTGAGAGGATAGGAAAATAATTCTTCAACAGTATTACATTTTTTAAAAGTAAGTTTCTGCTACGCAGTACATAATGTTCTGTACAAGACCAATGCCGTCTTGTATTTCAATGCAGTTGTCACCTGTAAATAAACAGATTGTGAAGTCCTTGCACACAACTTCTTCCTACTGCTCAGACAAAGGAAAATCAAATGGAAGTGGCCCTTTGTGTTGTTTTCTCAACTCTAATTTTGCTTGTTCTGTTTTCATATAAGAGGAGCCCATTTCTGATAATCGACGTACAATTTGCTGCAGTGGTAATTCTGGTTTTCTAATCAACTTTTTAAGCTTTCCGAGAAAACTTTCAAAAGGAAAAGCTGAGATGCTATCTAGTGGGCCAAACTGCTTCACCACTGCAGCCAAATGTACAAGGCCATGAACATTGTACACCAGCATATCTTTAACATACAGATCACCAAAGTTCTTGACAAAGAGAACCATTATGTCATGGGCATAATCTATACAATCATGTGAAAATGATGGGCTTGTAAGCAGAAATATTCCTACAAAAAACAATAAGAAATTCTTGTAAAACACATCAGGCAGTCTTCGCCACAAAACTACTAGTCCAGTGTACAACAAAAACTGATGGAATTCAGTAGCTCTCCACCTTTGTACTTCATTAAGTGACCTAGGCTTTCGACTGAATTCTTTTGGCATATGAGCCCGTAAATCAAGTAATGCTTCTGATAGCTGATTGATAACAGTGCCACCTAATCTGCACTGCAGAGGTCCCTTATCCACAACAATATTAGCCTTTTAGTAACACCAAGGCACACAAGATGCATGTAGTCTAAAGGAAACTGTGAGACCATGCCTATGTTAAGGTCACTCAGTGGTGAGGGTCCAAGGTGATGGTCCTTGTCTCTCATTTCTGCAAAGGCAACGTCTGTCCTCAGTGGAGCATTAGTCTCAGGGAATGTCATCTTGCCATTCCACACACCCTCTTGTACACAGTTATCACATCCATGATAACCAGCATGTGATTTGACTTTCTTGACAAATTTCACAAATGAAATTTTGACCTCATAATGTTTCCCATTGTAGGTAATTCCTTCAACCTCAATGCATTTCATTTATTGTATGAAATCGCATAGAAACTCTGAAACATTGCCAGGTTTACTTGAACCACAAAATAATCCAATTGGAAATGGTTCTTTCAGGGATGGCTGATTGAGCATCCCTAGAATAGGCCACAATTGTACATTTGTACTTTTGAACAGTGACAGGCCATCAATATTTATCTGTAGTAACAGTGCGTCAGTGTCCCCGAAAAGTGCTGGGTAGGTAGACAATTTAGTAATTAAATTAGGCAAAACACCAAAATGGTAATATGAGCCCCCTGTGATGTCCTTGAGTTGTACATTGTGAGTGTACCTAATAGAGTCCTGGGATCTTTAGGTAGCGAGGGATAATCTTTACCTATAATATCTAATAGGTCTGATAGTGCAGCATGTGGTATGTGATGTTTAGCTGCCCACTGAGCATGATTGTTCCTTATGTCGTCATCATCTGTGTCTGACTCATGATCTGTGTTGGAGAAGTAATGTTCATTGTCAGTTTCTAATGTTGTGTCATTTTCATTTTGAGTGTGTAAATGAGAAGTACTTGTAAATAAATGTCCACCTAAATCAAAAATGTAGTCATCAGTGTGCTGTACGGATGTACTTTGTTCCAACAACATATGTGAATCAGAAATGTAATCTGACACAGGCAGTTCTAAAATGGAAGCACTGTTAGCAACAGATACATCAGTAAATTGCTTGTTTTCCGTGCTCTGTAATTTGTGCATGCACTCTTCTACGTACTGTCCAATATGATTCAATGGCTTGAATGGCTCTTTGGGGTGCATCGTTTGGTGTCTTCTTAAGTCTAGCAAAGATCAAAGGGATTACATAAAGCAAGGCAATAAAAAGTAGGCAACTGTTACGTTTATTAAATAATGTACAATCCATTTGCCAAACCCTATGTGGCAGAGCAGGGCTCTGCCCTTGGAAATACTGGCAGGGATGGAGTTAAATTCTCCTCCCTGCCCAGGTTGATTGCGTTAGGTGGGAGCAATCAACCAATTAATTATTCAATTAGTCACCAGCCACCTGGCATAAAAGGAGGCCTCAGCCTCCCAGTAGGGGGAGAGTTCTAGAAGGGGAGGAAGCAAGAGTGGTTTTTGTGTGTGCTGTTCTTTTCATTTTTTAAATTCAGTGAAGGCAACACCCAGCCTGGAAGCCTTATTCTTTTGTAAGTTTCATTTTGTGTGTATTTTGTGTTTTTGAAACCTTTTGGTTTGACCCTTGTGCCGGTTTATTTTGTATTTTTATGAATTAAAAGCTTTATTTTTTGAGTCTCAACCTCTGTCAGCCTGTCACATTTGGTGTCAGAAGCAGGATAGCGCCACCTGGAGGCTCAGGGCAGTATTTTTTTGTTTTTTTCAGTTTTGTGAGTTGTTTTTTTTTTTGAAAAAAAAAAAAAATGGGCAGAAGAAGCATGCAGCGGCAGCAGCGACAGCAGCATCAAAAGTTGCTGCCACCCCAGCTGGAGGACCCAGCCAGCCTTTTCCCTGGTGCTACTGGTGTGGAAAGGAGGACCACCACTGGAGATCCTGCCCAGAGGTGCCACCAGTGGACTGGTGTGTGCGCTGCGAGGTCTACGGCCACAACTGGACAGGATGGCCCTACACCCTGGCCCAGGAGGAGGCAGATGACGACTGGGAGTTGTTTTTAAAAAGGCTAATGGCAGAGTTGTGCCCTGGCTGTGGGGCATATGGGCACACAGTGGCCATCTGCCCCACCCAAACAGAGGGGAGGAGAAGGAGGCAGAGAGAGCACCACTGCCCGGAGGTGTTACAGGAGACAGACCTGGAGTGGGAGGACCCCGAACATCCTGTGCCTGAGTGGGAGGAGCCCGAACATCCTGCGCCTGAGTGGGAGGAGCCCGAATGTCCAGAGCCCAAGAGGGGGAAGGCTGAACGTCCACAGTCCAGGTATCCGCCAGCAGAGGGAGAGTTCCTGCTGGTTCTGCCTCCACCGCCGTGGGAGGACAGTGTGTCGCTCCCACCTCCACCAGCAGAGGGAGAGTACCTGCTGGTTTTGCCTCCATCGCCGCCACCAGCAGAGGGAGCATGTCTGCTGGTTCCCCTGCTGCTGCCGTCCCAAGAGCCAGAGGGGGTGGAGCTGCCGTCCCGAGAGCCAGAGGGGGTGGAGCTGTCGTCCCGAGAGCCAGAAGGGGAGGAGCAACGGACCCGAGAGCCAGAAGGGGAGAAGGCTGAAGCCCCTCAGCAGCCCTTGCACATGCTGCTGAGAGGAGCTCAGGGGAGGCGCACCCGACTGCGACGGCAGGAGGTGCCAGCCCGACTTCAGAGACCGCTAGAATGGCCACAGCCACCACTGCCAATGCCGGAGTGTCTAGAACCGTTGCCACTGGAGGAGCCCCTTTATCTAATCTCCATTTGTGACCCCTGGTCCTTGTTTCTTTTTTCAGGTCAAAAAAGTCTCCTGGGTCGACATTGTCTATACCTTTTAGGATTTTGAATGCTTGAATCAGATCACCGCGTAGTCTTCTTTGTTCAAGACTAAATAGATTCAATTCTTTTAGCCTGTCTGCATACAACATGCCTTTTAAACCCGGGATAATTCTGGTTGCTCTTCTTTGCACTCTTTCGAGAGCAGCAATATCCTTTTTGTAACGAGGTGACCAGAACTGAACACAATATTCTAGGTGAGGTCTTACTAATGCATTGTAAAGTTTTAACATTAATTCCCTTGATTTAAATTCAACACTTCTCACAATATATCCAAGCATCTTGTTGGCCTTTTTTTTATAGCTTCCCCACATTGTCTAGATGAAGACATTTCTGAGTCAAAATAAACTCCTAGGTCTTTTTCATAGTTCCCTTCTTCAATTTCAGTATCTCCCATATGATATTTATAATGCACATTTTTATTGCCTGCGTGCAGTACTTTAAACTTGTATCTATTAAATGTCATTTGCCATGTGTCTGCCTAGTTCTGAATGCTGTCTAGATCATTTTGAATGACCTTTGCTGCTGCAACAGTGTTTGCCACTCCTCCTATTTTTGTGTCGTCTGCAAATTTAACAAGTTTGCTTACTATACCAGAATCGAAATCATTAATGTAGATTAGGAATAGTAGAGGACCTGATACTGATCCCTGTAGTACACCACTGGTTACTTTGCTCCATTTTGAGGTTTCTCCTCTAATCAGTACTCTCTGTTTTCTACATGTTAACCACTCCCTAATCCATGTGCATGCATTTCCTTGAATCCCTACTGCGTTCAGTTTGAGAATTAATCTTTTATGCGGGACTTTGTCAAAAGCTTTCTGGAAATCTAAATAAACCATGTCGTATGCTTTGCAATTATCCATTCCCAATGTTGCATCCTCAAAAAAGTCAAGCAAGTTAGTTAGACATGATCTCCCTTTCCTAAAACCACGCTGACTGTCTCCCAGGATATTGTTACCATATAGGAAATTTTCCATTTTGGATCTTATTATAGTTTACATATAATAGTCAGGCTTATTGATCTGTAGTTACCTGGTTCGGTTTTGTCTCCCTTTTTGTGGATCAGTATTACGTTTGCAATTTTCAGTCTGTCGGTACAACCCCTGTGTCAAGAGACTGTTGCATGATCTTGGTTAGAGGTTTGTAAATAACTTCTTTCATTTCTTTCAGTACTATTGGGAGGATCTCATCCAGCCCAGGGGATTTATTTATTTTAAGAGCTCCTAGTCCCTTTAACACTTCTGTCTCTGTTATGCTAAAGTTATTTAAAATTGGATAGGAACAGGTCGACATGTGGGGCATGTTGTCCGTGTCCTCCTTTGTAAAAACCTGTGAAAAGTAATCATTTAATATATTTGCTATTTTTTTTCTTCATCTATGATTTTGCCATTTGTATCTCTTAGACATGTAACCTCCTCTTTGAATGTTCTCTTGGTGTTATAATATTGGAAAAACATTTTGGAATTGGTTTTAGCCCCCTTAGCAATATTGATTTCTATCTCTCTCTTGGCCTTTGTAACTTCCTTTTTGACTTGTGTTTGCAGTTCCAAGTACTCTTTCTGTGTACTTTGTTTTTGGTCCCTTTTAAACGCTCTGTAAAGTGCCTTTTTTCTGAATATTTTTTTTTTAATTGATCTATTAAACCATTTTGGCCATTTTGTTTTAGATTTAGATGTGTCTACTTTTGGGATGTAATTGTTTTGCGCCTCTAGTGCTACATTTTTAAAAAACAGCCATCCTTTTTCTGAGGATGTTTTCTCTATTTTACTCAATCTACTTCTGTTAGTCTCTGTTTCATACCTTCATAGTTTGCTTTTCTAAAATTGTAAACATTAGCTTTAGTCATTGCTTTGGGGGTTTTAAAAATCACTTCAAATGAGACCATGTTGTGGTCTGAGTTTGCCAATGGCTCTCTGACCTCTGTTTTAGTTATTCTGTCTTCGTTATTTGAAAAGACTAAATCAAGGCATGCCTCCCCTCTAGTCGGTGCCTTGACAAATTGCGTTAGGAAGCAGTCATTTGTCATTTCAATTTCGTCCGTCGTGCTCCCAACTGGGTTCTCCCATTTTATACGGGGGAAGTTGAAATCCCCCATTAGTATGGCTTCTCCTTTTCTACATGCATTTCGAATGTCACTGTATAACAGATTATTTCGCTCAGTGTCTGAATTTGCGGTCTATAGCATGCTCCTATTATTATGCCCTTTGAATTTTTGTCCCTTATTCTGACCCATATTGATTCTGCATTGTTTTCTTTGTCCTGATTTAACACCTGGGCTTCAAGACTATTTCTTATGTATAGCGCTACCCCTCCGCCTCTTCTGTCTTTTCTATACAGTGTTTACCCACCAATATTATATTTGTCTCCATCACTCTCAGACAACCAAGTTTCTGTAACACCTAACACATTGTAATTACTCGTTTAGTGAAGTAGCTTCAAGTTCTAACATTTTGTTTCTGAGACTTCTATCATTAAGATAAATACATTTAATAGTTGTCTTACCTGAGTTGTTGCCCTTGTTTTGATGCGGTCTCCCTTCTGTTTTTTTGTTTTCTCCCCCCTTCCTTTCTAGTTTAAATGCTTATGGACCTCCTCAAGGATCCTTTCTCCAAGTAGATTGGTTCCCTTTCTGTTTAAGTGCAGTCCGTCCCACCTATATAGATAGTCCTTGTTGTAGAATGTGCTCCAATATTCAAGAAGCCTTCCTGTGTGCACCACGATTTCAGCCATGCATTTTGATTTTGTATTTCCAGCTGTCCATATGGTCCTTTGCAAGGTGCCGGCAGTATCCCAGAAAATACCACAGTTTTGGTCTTGTCTTTTAATTTCCTTCCTAGCTCTCTGAATTTGTTTTGCAGGGATCTTGGTCTGTCTCTTCCAACGTTGTTTGTACCGATGTGGACGACTACTAACTGGTTGTCTCCTGTTTGTTCTAGGAGCCTGTCCACGTTCTCAGTGATGTGCTTGACAGAGGCTCCTGGAAGGCAGCACACTGTTGTAGTAAGCGGTGTTAATCACCCTGTCTTTGCTAGCAATGAGTTAATGAAGTGCTTTCAGTGTGGAAAACAGGGGCACCTCAGGAAGTTTTGTCCGGATAAAACAGGAGACAGAGAAGGGGGTGATAACGGGGAGCTTGGCGGAGTTGTGGCAGAGCCACAGGAAGCGGATAAGCCAATACAGCTGAAGAAAGCGGGACCTATACCAGCACCGCGTCTGAAGAGAGGGTATGATACTGCAGGTTTTGGAGGCAGCGAGTCAAGTACATCTGCTGCTGCTGAAGATAACACTGGTATTGAAAACTCAAAATGGAGTATTGTTTCAAAAAAACATAAATCTAAAGTAAAGGGGTTAATGAGTTCAGGCGTAACAAGTGAGGGGGGAGAGTTGGTTAGGGAGTCGGCTCGAGACGCTCCCTTTGGATAGCAGCTCGGAGCCTCAAACTAGTGATGCAGAAAAGCCGTGTTCTGGACCTGGGGTGCATAGCGATGCTGTGACGGCTCAGATTCAAGGGACGGAAGCTAAGTCTCTCCTGAGAGCTGCAGTTTCTAGTCGGTCGGAAAGGAAAGCTCGTGTTAGTACTGGGGCTACCCCTGGGTATGAGGCAGCAATCAAGGTAGTGGACTCAATGCCTGATAAGGTAGCGGCAGCTGGGAAAGAGGACGCTGAACGCATGAGTTTGGGAGCATGTGAGTTGTTGCTAGTCGGCTCTCACTGCATTATTTTTTTCTATATTATATTATATTATATTTATTTATTTATTTATTTGGTTGTTTATTTATATAACAAGTTGATAGACTTGCGGAACCTGATGGGTTCTCTCTCGGGTGGGACGGGTGGTTAACCCGGAGACATGGCTTCAGGTGTGTTCCTGATAGCTCCATTTCTCTGGAAGAGGTGCTGTTAGCGGTGGGAGAAGTGATTGGGTTTGATAATGTTAAATCTGCTTCGAGGATGAACAAGGCTCTTGTTGTTTTCCTGTCAGGAGCGATTGGTAAATCGTATAGTAGAGGAGGGTTTTTCAGTTAGCAATTCCCTAGTTACAGCGATGCCTTTGTCGACCCCCCTCACTAAAGTTGTTATTTCTAATGTTCGTCCTTTTATAGATAACGCACTGTTAGATAGAGAGTTGTCTCGATATGGGAAGATAATGTCCCCTTTTAAGATGATTCCGCTGGGCTGTAAAACAGAAGAAATTAAACACGTATGGGGCGCCGTTTGTGTCATGCACAATTTTGTATTTCGTCCCACAAAACGAAAAACAAATGCATATAATTTTCATTTTTCAAGAGATTTCATTTTGTGCACAAAATACACTTTTTCTTCGATCATTTTGTGGACATAATGAACAGTCAAGTATACATTCTGTCCACGAAAAGCAAAGTAAGTTTTCAGTTCTGTCCACAAAATCATTTAACATACAATTATCATTTTGTGGGACAAAATGCATATTTTGTGGGGCTAAAACTAATTTTGTGGGACGAAATACACATTATGTGGGAAAAAATGCTAATTATGTGCACAAAATACAATTTTGTGGCACAGAATACTCATTCTGTGGGACAAAATGCACTTTTGTGGGTCACATGACTTTCTATTTTTGACGTCACCATGGCGCACTGTCACTTGAGAAGTGTTGCCCAATGTGCACACTGCTTTGTGGCGCGCATGCTTTTCTATGGAAATATACGTAATTTTATTCCAGACAAGACAGTAACTATGGCTGACGCTGCTGGTCGTGTGTTCATCGCCGGGTCTTCAATACAGAGTCTTGTTGATGGGATCAGCAGCCTAACAAGACTCGTTGAATCGTTAGCTGAGCCTCGAACTAGCGGTGTACAACAACCTGCTGTACAGCATGCCATTGCGAGGCCACTGGTACAAGTTCAACTGTCTGATGATAGGCAGCGGCCGCGCAATGAATCACCTCTGCCACGGATAAGTACGATGAACGTTACTTTATTTTATTTAAGTCTACCCCCCCCCCCCGTTTCGTCCGACTTTTCTCCTCCTCTTACAAATTCAATTGATGATTATTGGGTCATTAGTGTCTCAACGACAATGCAGAAATGTGTCATTTCTGTGCTGTTATGTTTCACATCGTGTTTTTTTTTTTTTTTTCAAAATGTAACCTTGCTGTATCTTGCATGACACAATTTTGTTGTTTATATCCCATTTAAAAAAATCTTCTCAATAGTTGAGTTATATAGTTTACATTAAATAAATACATATAAACACGACAAACTTTGATTAGCGTTCCCACAGTTCATACATCAGTCGAGATACACGCATTTGAATCACGTTTAAAATGGAAATATATAATAAGATTGCACCTAATTTAACTCCTGCCACAGTTCACACATTTCTCAATTTTAATCAAGAAACAAAAACACATTTTTGGTGCTGTCAGGTCATTTTAAAAGACGACTAGGTAACCACTGGGAAATCATAAACTCTGGAACTTAGGGCTGCTAGTAAAACTTTGCTGTAAAGCGCGTTTGTTTCAGCATATGTGCAGATGTTGACAAATGCTGCTATCACGTTGTTTCAAGTGTGAATTTTAAATGGCAATTTTACAAAAAAAAAAGGTCTTGTGTATATATATATATATATATATATATATATATATATATCCTTTTTTTTTTTAACCGCTTAAATGATACATTTGTTGTGTTTTATTTGATTTAGATGCAGATTGGAGAACGACCTGAGCCCAATTTCTCACCTGAACCTGATGTAAGTCATTTATAATTGTTACTTTATGTCTAAACTGATTTCCATTGATAAGCCACTGTCAGCTTCTCTGTTGTGCAGCCCTGGGTACCAGTGTTTGTCTGCCAAAAAATATTAATAAAGAAAGTTGTTTGCTTAAGTGTCAGAATTTTATTTTTTTAACCATTTCATTCTCTGCAGAGTTCTATCCCTACCTCAAAATACTTTCACCAAGCGAAGAAGAACTGTAGCTGGAAGGGCCCGGGTGGTGATTAGAGACATCTTATGTATGCCATTTAGTACACCTCAGCAAGAGGATAATTCTTGGAAAGCACCAAGAGGTCAGGACAAGGAGAAATAGGCTTCTGTCGGGCTGACAGGGAAACTTAATCTGGACTCTACATGGAATTCTCAGGAGGTGCAACATGAAATTCGATCATTCTTCCAAACAACGTTCTGCGCAGATGGAGAAGAGTTTGTTTTTTCATTTTTACAGGTAAGTGTTTATCTACACATCTTTCTCTATTTTAAGTAGTTTCCTGACATAAGCCTACTCTTATTTTCTTCAGAACAATTTAATTTCAACTCAATGCATTTTATAAGTTTCTGAACTGTTTTTAGTGTTTGCCAGGTGGAAGGAAACTGATCAAACCCAACACCCCTTTCAGTTTTTCTTGGAATGGTGCCGAAGTCATTAGTCTTGCAGGACAAGGAGCTCTGTACATTCTTAGTCACCACAACCTGCCAGAAAGTGAGGTAAATTTGACTTGTTTTGGGAACAATAACTGTACCTACAAATATGTACAGTGAAGTACTCATCAAGTGCAACACCTACGTTAAACCAAGTTCATATTTTTGTACATGTGAATAAAGGGCAACGTCATATTGTGGCTTGCTGTCTACACCTTTTCAGTAATCCCTTCATTTGAAAGAAATGTTTCTTAATACAAATACCTGACATCTTGCTTAAAATGTTTGTTTCTGGAACAGGAACATGAATCACCAAGTAAGGAGACTCTGTCTTTCCTCAGTTCTACCAATTCATTGACCCATCAAAAATCTTGAAAATGATGTTCAGCAGCTAGAACAGGTAAGGGACAGGAGATGTTACACATATATATTAGTACCCCTGTATTTATTTATTTTTCTTGCTCTCTCCAGTCTTGTTTCATCATATTGAGTTAAGTAACCTGGTCTTAAATGTTAAACTATTCGCTTATGGAAAACTAAAAATATAATATGTACAGGATCACTAATTCCAGGCAACTAAGTTCCTGTAAAAGGGGAATAGTGGTTTAATAAACTGATCAGGTGAGGTCCTTTGTAGGACTGAACAGGCACAATACGTGCAAAATAACCACACTGCACACTTTAAACACTACAAGTGTTACCTTTCTTGTGGTGCTGTTCTCAGTTTGACTTAACAGTTACAGTAGGTTATACAAACAATGTTGTATGTATTAATGTGTGTACATTTTTGGTCTTATAGAATGTACTACATCATAGAACTCCAGTAGTCAGTGCTGAAAGGTAATGTGAAAAATGTCTGTGTACATTATTTCTAATGGAGAGGTTAGTTGGTATAGCTCCATATGATATGACAATGTCTAGTGTTACTACAAGCATACATTTTAGCTGCAATTGAGCAATGAAGAATGTAGGGGAAAGGCAGTAAGTGGGGTGGGCTACCAGGAATCCCACATTTAATTAGCACCAAATGGTTGGGTAAAGAATGTGTAAGTAATGTGTTGTGGAGTGCAATGCAAACTTATATATATAATGAAATATATATATATATATATATATATATATATATATATAAATATATATTTTATATGATATGCATATATACATCCCCCCCCCCCCCTTTTTTTAATTGCAAGAACACTTATTTCTGTGTGTAATATTTGCTATTGAAAAAAGTTAAACTTGTTATCTCAGTTTATTTAATAGCATAGTCACGGAGCATGATGTAAACATTTTTGAAGATGTTCCCCCCCACTGTCAGCTGGCTCAGAGGTGACTACTAGAACATTAGCTCACAGTGTAGACAGGCAAGTATGCATTTTTGTAAATAAATAAATAAAAAATCTTGCCATGTGGGTTTAAAATGTGGTAAATTGTTCAGTGGTCCTTAGCTTGACCCTTAGGCTCCAATGACTTAATATACTAGACGTTTGCATTTTGTAACTCGTGGTCAGATTTCTTTAGTTGTCTACAGGAAAAGCAAGTCCCAGCACTCTTTAGTTTGTACTTTGGACCTCATACTGTATATTAGATTAGTTTTTGAGGTAAATTCACTTGTTGAAAATGAAGCCTTTAACCTTGCATTATGTTCTTTACATTTTAGCCAGTTAATCTAGCTTACAAAATATTATATACTTGTAACATATGATCAAACATTAAAATATTAACCCTCAGTAGCACCGCTAGTATTTGTATTTTGAGAAATGGCGATACTAAATAAATATGTAATACAAATATAGGGTTGGACTGCAAATTGAAACGCTTATTAATATAACCATTACTGATTAAGTTGCTATATGCCTGACAGATTGACCATGGTGGATCCCATGATTCGACAATTGTTATTTTCTTCTATTTTATGACTAATCTATATAGCTTTTCTAGACTTAGGTTAGTGTTAAGATCTGTAGAATATTAAGTAACTTCCCTCAATGTATGTTCTAGCATACAGTGAGGCAGTGTTTTTCCTTATGATCAGTTTGATCAATCGTTTCCCAAATCAGGGCTATTAAAGTAATCAGCCGAATAACATTCCATAGTACTGTATATAAAGTTTTAGACTTTTTTTTTTTCTCCCAAATACATGTATTACGGTTAATCTTCCTCTTGTCAACAGGAGCCCAGAAAGTGTAATAGCAGAACTTTGCTCCTCAGTTCTTGCTGATGGAGTTCAGAATGTCAAGGTCAGACGGAACCATGCTTTCCAAGATTTGCTCCGTTGGATGAACTGAGCTGATTATGGTTGGGACAAACATCTTAATGTTTCTTTTGTTGGAGAACAAGAGCTTGATTCTGGAGGACCTAGGCGCAATCTAATGGAACTGACTGTTCGTGGACTGATCAACTGGGGAGGACTTTGGTGTGGGAAAGAAGGACACCTCATTCCAGCTCCTGACTTTTTAACATTGCAGAACAGATCCCATTGTATGGCAGGGAGGATTGTTGGCACTGTTCTCTACAGCTCAATATTTTTGCAGAATCTCTGATCAACACCATTGCAGGAATCAACCAGTGGTTTGTAGAGGATGTTGCTGATGAAACTGTCCAAAGCAAGCTGAAAGAGGTATTAGTAGAAGACATGCTATAAAACAATTGTCAATTACATATTTTTGCATGTTGGACAATATAATACATATATACCATGCTATGCAAAATAAAGGTCTACTAAAACAAATTTACAAATGCACAAGTAGTGGAGTGTTGCTAAATCTATCTCCCCCTTAACAAGGGTGTCTGGTATAATAATAATGTGACTTTTACATTTTGATATCAAGCGCTGATCTGTTTAGCGTAGTAAACCGATTTTTGTCTTTCTGTAGATATTAGAATATCGGAAGAAGGGACTGGACTGGCGATCCAGTTGTGGAGAAAATAGCAGAAAACATCAGCTTTCTAGGGGAGGTCAGTGATGCCCAAAAAAAAAGACTTCACCCAAGCGGCTGCAAGATATTACACTTCCATAGTGAATCGTGCTCAAATTGAAGAATTCAAAGAAGGGCTCGAAACATTTGGAATTGCAACATTGATAAGAAAACATCCAGGTCAGTCTATCTACAATGTGTAGATATGATGTATATGTTAAGGGCAAGTCCCAGTGGTCTAGTGAGTCTAGTTTTGCCTCGTCCAATTGGGCAATTCAGACTAAGCCTCACCCTAACTAACCCTAACCTTAGAAAAATAGTGCTAACTTGAGGATTCTCCATAAGCCTTGGTGAAACAAGGTTGCCCCTGTCAAACTAGATTTGCTAGACCACAGGGTTTCTCCCTTGACATATTTAGTTGTAATATTTGCTGTAAAATTTGATACATAATCACATCTTTGGGATTTTGGAAATATGCACAGTGTTTAAGTTGTGAAGTATCATCCTTAAAAGCCTGTTGTGGTGTGCAATAAAATAGTGGGTATTTCTAGGTATAGTCAAAATTATAACCTTAAACTTTCTCATTTTAAAGTGTGACCAAATACACTTGTTTTCTCCCCTCCAACCTGAATGGGTCCAAACATAGTAGTTACTGCAAAGATTTGCCTCTATTGGACAAGGTGCTGTAGTTTCAACAGTTGAGTAACATGTAGAGTATAAATTATTAGAACTTGAATGTTACATTAAATCTCCACCATAAATGTGTTAACTATTACAGATGTGATGAAGTTGCTTTTGTGTGGCCAGAAAAGAGCAACAATACAGCCTGATGAAGTATATGACATGTTTGAGGCAGAGCTGTCAGAAGTGGGGTCAAATCAAAGGGATTTGGAGGAAGAGGCAATGATGCATTTCATGCTGTTTTTAAGCAGCTTGACAAACCTAAGTAAGCACAATTTTTATTATAGTGCATTTCCATTTTTCATATTTACTTGTTTTAATTCGTATTGATCTCTCCTTAAGCTAAATAGGACTTGGTTTTTACTGGGAAGCAACAATAATGTCCATATAGTGAATGTTACATTACTGAAAGTGATCATAGAAACCAGTATGAATAACGCTGTCTTCAATGAAGTATCAGTGCTATTTGTATTTACTTTGTTTGGTTAATCTAAAGTATTGCCATTACCATAGTAACTACTTTTGCTTTTCTTGAGTATTAAAGTAAAACAAAAAAAAAAAAATTACATAATCTTTGACTTTTACCCATTTAAAAATACACAATTGGTCCTTTTTTAGGTATTGTGAAAAATGGGATATTGCAGTGTAGTACGTGTTATCTAAATTAATACAGGTGTATATTCTGTTTTATAGCCTTTTTTATGTATGTATATATTGTAGATGCAGCATGTTCCTTGGAGGATCTACTGAGGTTCCTAACTGGAGCAAAACAGTTTCCCATTGGTGGATATGAGATTCAGCCAACTATAGAATTCATTAGAGGTTCACAATTCCCAACTGTAAGCACCTGTGGTCTTGTTTTGAGGCTGCCAATCGGCTTGACAGAAGAACAATTCAAAACTAATTTTGAATTTGCTGTCCGACGCTGCCATGACTTTTCCTTTGTTTAGTGTTACCAGTGTAACTGTTGACATTGATGTCCAGGACAGAGAGGGCCATATCCACAATCTGTTTTAAAAAGACTACACTTAAATGTTTAAGTATAGAACCATGTACATTGTCATTCCCCATGACTTTTAGGTCGCTCATTGAAGCAATGTATTTGATAAAGAAACAATGTGCATACTTTAGGTCCAGGATAAATCCACTTCAATTCTGAATGTTGTGAAAACCAGGCAGCTCATAAATGGCAATTTGATAATTAGCAGGATAAATATAACAATTAAAGTACTGTTTGTTTCAAATGAGTGGATTGGAAAGGTATGTTTAGTAGCCTGACATCAGATCATTAATCCAATCTGGTTGTTTTTTTTCTTTTGTCAAAATAGTTTATAATAAATTCATCCAGAAAGGCACATCTGAAGAAGTTTAAAACAATCAGAATTGGCCAATGCTGTTTCAGCGATAATAAAATTGAGGTCTCTAATCAAAAGATGTGTAAAGTGTGGCTGCACGTGTTTTCAGGGCGGGTATGGCTACAAGGTTTTTTTCTTTAACCTTGTTCACAATTGTTATGTCATTTGTTCAACTGTAGTGTTGTGGATGTTAACCTTACCAATGTAAAAAGTTGTCAGTGTTAATGGGGGTGGGGCAATTGTACCTTTGCTCTAAAATGATGCTGTTGGGTAAGAACTTAAGATTTGACCTGTGCTGACTACTGTTACTACTTGGTTTTGTAATATTACTGTAGGTAGGGTAGACCAACAATGGCAATCTGTCTCCTGTATCAACAGGATATAATATATACAATTGTGTTAGTAGATTCTGACATTTGCTGTAAATTGTTCATCTTAACAAATGACTGCTTAAGGTCATTTAATTGAAATAAACACTTTCAAACATGTTTTCTGTACTGAAATTTATTATAAAAATAAACCTAATTTCAAAACACATGCAATTCAACTAATAAACATGGCACATTTCTTACAATTATCAATGTTTGGCAGTCATAAATTCTATAATATTTTACCAGGTAAAAATTACATGTGCATAGTTAAAAACAAAGATTCATATCCTAGTTTAATTTAGTATTATTCTGTAACTGGTGTTTAAAGTATATACTCTACTGCATTAGTTATTTCTGCTGTACACAAAAAAAACTTTTTTTTTTTTTTTTTTTGCAATAGGCTAAAACTATTTTCAATTAACTTTAATATTTACCCATTCTCTAACACCCAAGAAACATTTTTAATGTTGGGTTAGACTAGGAAAGATCAACTTCAACTGGGAGCAAGTAAGTGGCTAAATTGAATCTTAATTGTAGTATTGGCCTGCTGTTTAAATAAGCCAGTTTAAAAGCTAATTTGTGTTGTAACTGACTGTGTGTAGATTGCGCTGTTAATTTACTGCTGTCTCATAGGTGACTTTTACAGGATTGAGTTGAAAAGTAGGACCAAGTCCATCCTCCTGTATCTCCTCCTGTATGCACTTGCATAATCTCCAAACAACCTGTCAAAATCTGACCTTTCCCCTCCTTCTCTGATATCTCCCTCTCCATTCCTCTGGAATCTACCACACTCTCTCTCTCTCTCACCATCTCTTCCCTTCTGGACAATACCCAACCTTATTGCTCTCTACTATTGTTTCTTATCATATCTGTATTTAAATCCTGCATTTTAATTGTTCATATTGTTAACTGGGAGACCTCACTTGGTAAATATACAGCTCCACATTAGGGTGCAGTGTAGTTGCCCATACCATCACAGATTTAAACCCACACAACAGAAATGTTTTTATAATAAAACCTCAAACTGTAGATCACTGCCAGACAGTACTCTTATATCCACAACATTAGCCAGAACACCCCATCAAACCTGCACAAGTTGTAGCCCAACTACAAATGGACTAAAAACATAGCAATATGAAAAAACCTGATAGTCATAAAAAATGTATTAATCAATCAACTATAGCCATAATGTAAATGGTGTTAACCAGGCCCTGGAAGTTTTAATCACTTTTTTTTTCTCAACACTTGCTGAAAAATCTAATCTAAAACTAAATCTGTAACACCCAAATACACAACAGGACAACTTGGCAAAAATTACCCCCCCCCCCCCAAACAAATGGACACGAAATTAGGAATCCATAATGGTGTAAGAAAAACTACACTACCTGTAGCAGAGTGAAGAACAAATAAGTCTGCACTTTCTTAGTGTCTTAATGGTGACTCAAATGGTACACTGGAATACAGGAATCATTTTACTTGTATATCTAATGTCAATTATCAGCCTACACCTTTTGACAAGTTGTCTATTGGTGTGTGACATTAATAGTATTGGAACATTTTCTTATGTATACAACCCTTTCTTTAGCCAATGGCTATCTACTGTAGCACCCTGCGTTCCATACTCATGTTGGCATTTCACCAACTTTATGTTGATGCTTAACAACATTGACAGTCAGATAACATGTCCGTAATGCAGCTTTTAACACACCCATAAGTATCCAGTTTAATCCACATCGCCCTCATGTATTGCCCAGTAATCCTACAATGGAAAAACAAACTAAAAACACTAGAAAAAGTCATTAAAAGACAACTAGCCTTCTCTAGACCTGCAATCACACTGCGAGAGGTCAAAGAGAAAATTAAAACTCTAGAATCTAAAAAAGCTGTGGCCAAGACAGCATCAAAATGCTAAAACACAGTAACCCAGCAATAGAGCGCCCTGTAAAATACTGAATATCATTCAGAAACATGGACTAGAGGACTATAACCTCAGTATATAAAAAGGTGATACATTTGACCACAATAATTACAGAGGAATCTGTGTAAGCAGTAACACAACTGTAAGTCGCCCTGGATAAGGGTGTCTGCTAAGAAATAAATAATAATAATAATAATAACCTGGGGAAGCTGTTCTGTAGCATCATGAATAGCCAAATACTGCCCTTCCGGGGCCTAGAGGAGCACAGTGTCCTGTGTAAAAGCCACCGTAAACACTGCACTGCAGATCACAGCCACACCCTGATTAATCAACACATCTCTCAAAAAGAAAGGAAAAATCTTTGCCTGCTTTGTTGACTTCAAAAAGACTTCAATCTGGCACCCAGAGCTCTATCTTAAAATCCTCCAGACTGGTATAGGAGGCAAAGTGTATGATGTTATCAAATCAATGTACACAGGAATGACAATTCCAGTTAATTAAGTTTATTGGAGTAAATAATATAGTTCACAGCTTACCAGTACAGATCCAAGTAGCCGCGTACAGCCAGGCAGGCAAATAGAAATAACTTCTCTTCTCCAGTCCCTAATAGCCGTTCTTCAGCTCGTGACTCCCACAGTAACCCATACATCTTGAAACAGGTTTTGCGTGTGGGCAATTAACATATAGATGCTTACACCTCAGGAAGACACCTATAACCGCTTGTCTCGAGACGCATAATAGTTAACCCTTAACAGGCTTGTAGCCTCCACAGCCATGAATAAGCAGTTAATCACACATTTATATCAACCAGCTGGCTACAGAACTAGAACAGTCCTCCACTCCTGGATTTGCTCTAGATGACATCTAAAGTGCCTGCTCTATGCTGAGGACCTGCTCTTACTGGCTCCCACAGGGCAGGGCTTGCAACAGAAACTGGCCATACTCAAACAATATTTGAAAACCTGGGCTATGGAGGTAAACTTAGAAAAAACAAAAGGTTTTATTTTCCCCAAAAAAACTTAGTTTTGCAAAAACTTCCTGAACCTCCACAGAAATGCCCCAAACAGTGGCTGTCGAGCAGAGCTTGGACAATGACCACTTTTTCTCAAA
The DNA here is from genome assembly GCF_902713425.1 of Acipenser ruthenus. Lineage (NCBI taxonomy): Eukaryota > Metazoa > Chordata > Actinopteri > Acipenseriformes > Acipenseridae > Acipenser > Acipenser ruthenus. The sequence goes on from NC_081204.1 coordinate 17,704,506, forward strand.
ATCAAAAAAAGAAGAAGAAAAAAAAGTACTCTGCTACTGGGTACATTTAAAACAGAGTGACCCTGATTCCTACCACCACAAAACAAACACACAAACAATTATATTAACTGTTAGAATGAACAAATAAATACAAAAAAAAACTAGAATGCTACAAAATGTTAAACAGAAATGATTCCATTGCTGAATATCTAACTGAAATAAAAGAACCTAAAATGAAACCGACCCTGACAAAATACAGGATGAGCGACTACAATCTTGAAGAGGAAACTGGTTGACAGGCAGACCTGGAGATCAAGAGATAGGCACCTGTCTGGCCAGTGCAATAGTGGGGAGGTAGAAACAGAGAAACACTTTGCTCTAGACTGCAGCAAATACAACAGTCAGAAACATTTCCTACTCTAGATTCACCAGCAAGATTCCTGGCTTCCACCATTTAGACCAGAAATTGCAATTAAAAATAATCCTGGAAGAGAGCAAAGAATTGCTGCAGAAACCCTCCACTGCACTTCACACTCATAACTAACCCTGATTTTCCAAGAGGTATGTACCTACAAAATGAACTGCTTTCCTGTACATTTCAACAGCATTTGCCATTGTGACTTCATCACATGGCACCTCTTGTCTAAGCTGCTGCAGAAGTGAGCTTGGTGGCTGAAATCTAACATGTTCAATATCTGTAGTGCCACGGCTTAAATGGTCTTGGATGTCAGATATATGACTTCCATTCTGATGTCTGTGAAGTTCCATCAAGTGTATGTTAGCGTGATGGAGCTGCAAAGGTGTGAAGTTTCCCTCAGTTGATACACCGTGGTGATTGTGTGCTCTTGTATGTTCTGAGAGTATTTTGTTAATGAGGACAGAGTACACCCAATGTAAACAAAACAGGTCTGCTTCATTTAATGGATCTAGGATACCCTCCGATTCAAGGTGGTAAAACATTTCACGAAACTGTGACGAGACTATTCTATTTATGTCACGCCACATTCTTTCAATGCGTTCATTGTGGACAGAACTACCTGCAATTACAGACCTCTCTGTATTGTGATGTTGTGTCATGGCATGCCAAACTTGTGAATTTTCACCACCACGATCTGTGCGGACATGCAACGGCCATCGATAATGCTCAACGGCTGTGTTAAACTGCTCAAGAACCGTGAGTGCCCTGTTATTAGTTGCACACAAGAGAAAGACAATAAGCCTACTGTAACCATCTATCCCACCATGCACCACAAATTTCCAACGCACCATTTTGTGTAGTCCATCTAAGTGCCAAATAAAATTTGGGCATGGGGACCAATATACTCGTCTGTTGATAACAGAACTCTGTCTCATGGAAATGCCAGCTTGATCAACTGCATGTATAATATCTCTGAGTCTGCTCCGAGGTACATATATGTCACGTGACCTAAGATGCCCCAAAAGATATACCTCTCCTGCATGTGGATGGTTTTCTTTGATGTCCTGAATTGCTTTCTTTAAATCATTATCAGAGATATCTGTAAAACGTTTCTATGGGATATTATGATAATGAATTATTCGATACACTGTGCTACGGCTTATGTTTAGGTGACATGCTATATCAACAATGTTGACATGAAGAGCGAGCAAGTCTTCAATAGATGAAACCAGGTCATCAGCATCCTAGGGAGAATTTGGGAAAATAAAAATAATTGATAATACATAAGTACCTATCCATCCATCTATTCTTTACACACACACCTTTACAACTCTTAAACTAATGACTATTATAAATAAGCCAGGCCAGCAAATGACAGTTCTTTCTTTATATTGTCTGTGCACTATTAAGTTAATATAGCCGATTTATAATCCTCAAAGATTAATTATGTAAATGATATTTGATTCTTTATAATACACTATAACATTACTACAGTAGTTGTAATACACAGTAGTCAATGTAAAAAATATACGAACTGATACAGCTTTCCACATCTTTAATATCGAGGACCAAAATATTATGACCTGCACAACAGAGAAGCTGACAGTGGCTTATCAATGGAAATCAGTTTAGACATAAAGTAACACTTATAAATGACTTGCATCAGGTTCAGGTGAGAAATTGGGCTCAGGTCGTTCTCCAATCTGCATCTAAATCAAATAAAACACAACAAATGTATCATTTAAGCGGTTAAAAAAAAAAAGGATATATATATATATATACACAAGACCTTTTTTTTTTGTAAAATTGCCATTTAAAATTCACACTTGAAACAACGTGATAGCAGCATTTGTCAACATCTGCACATATGCTGAAACAAACGCGCTTTACAGCAAAGTTTTACTAGCAGCCCTAAGTTCCAGAGTTTATGATTTCCCAGTGGTTACCTAGTCGTCTTTTAAAATGACCTGACAGCACCAAAAATGTGTTTTTGTTTCTTGATTAAAATTGAGAAATGTGTGAACTGTGGCAGGAGTTAAATTAGGTGCAATCTTATTATATATTTCCATTTTAAACGTGATTCAAATGCGTGTATCTCGACTGATGTATGAACTGTGGGAACGCTAATCAAAGTTTGTCGTGTTTATATGTATTTATTTAATGTAAACTATATAACTCAACTATTGAGAAGATTTTTTTAAATGGGATATAAACAACAAAATTGTGTCATGCAAGATACAGCAAGGTTACATTTTGAAAAAAAAAAAAAAACACGATGTGAAACATAACAGCACAGAAATGACACATTTCTGCATTGTCGTTGAGACACTAATGACCCAATAATCATCAATTGAATTTGTAAGAGGAGGAGAAAAGTCGGACGAAACGGGGGGGGGGGTAGACTTAAATAAAATAAAGTAACGTTCATCGTACTTATCCGTGGCAGAGGTGATTCATTGCGCGGCCGCTGCCTATCATCAGACAGTTGAACTTGTACCAGTGGCCTCGCAATGGCATGCTGTACAGCAGGTTGTTGTACACCGCTAGTTCGAGGCTCAGCTAACGATTCAACGAGTCTTGTTAGGCTGCTGATCCCATCAACAAGACTCTGTATTGAAGACCCGGCGATGAACACACGACCAGCAGCGTCAGCCATAGTTACTGTCTTGTCTGGAATAAAATTACGTATATTTCCATAGAAAAGCATGCGCGCCACAAAGCAGTGTGCACATTGGGCAACACTTCTCAAGTGACAGTGCGCCATGGTGACGTCAAAAATAGAAAGTCATGTGACCCACAAAAGTGCATTTTGTCCCACAGAATGAGTATTCTGTGCCACAAAATTGTATTTTGTGCACATAATTAGCATTTTTTCCCACATAATGTGTATTTCGTCCCACAAAATTAGTTTTAGCCCCACAAAATATGCATTTTGTCCCACAAAATGATAATTGTATGTTAAATGATTTTGTGGACAGAACTGAAAACTTACTTTGCTTTTCGTGGACAGAATGTATACTTGACTGTTCATTATGTCCACAAAATGATCGAAGAAAAAGTGTATTTTGTGCACAAAATGAAATCTCTTGAAAAATGAAAATTATATGCATTTGTTTTTCGTTTTGTGGGACGAAATACAAAATTGTGCATGACACAAACGGCGCCCCATACGTGTTTAATTTCTTCTGTTTTACAGCCCAGCGGAATCATCTTAAAAGGGGACATTATCTTCCCATATCGAGACAACTCTCTATCTAACAGTGCGTTATCTATAAAAGGACGAACATTAGAAATAACAACTTTAGTGAGGGGGGTCGACAAAGGCATCGCTGTAACTAGGGAATTGCTAACTGAAAAACCCTCCTCTACTATACGATTTACCAATCGCTCCTGACAGGAAAACAACAAGAGCCTTGTTCATCCTCGAAGCAGATTTAACATTATCAAACCCAATCACTTCTCCCACCGCTAACAGCACCTCTTCCAGAGAAATGGAGCTATCAGGAACACACCTGAAGCCATGTCTCCGGGTTAACCACCCGTCCCACCCGAGCGAGAACCCATCAGGTTCCGCAAGTCTATCAACTTGTTATATAAATAAACAAACAACCAAATAAATAAATAAATAAATAAATAAATAAATAAATAAATATAATATAATATAATATAGAAAAAAATAATGCAGTGAGAGCCGACTAGCAACAACTCACATGCTCCCAAACTCACACGCCCCTCCCACAACCCACAATCCTCCTCCTCGAGAGAGATAGAGAGAGAGAGAGAGAGAGAGAGAGAGAGAGAGAGAGATGTTCAGTAACTAGCGATCAAGAAGTTATCCAGCTTTGAAGATTCAGAGGCTAGGTGTCATCATTTCAGCTCTGAGAATTTGAAAACGGTCCCCTTACATTTGTTAACTAGTATAAAATACTGTGCTTTTCCATTATTTGACCAATCAGGAGCTGCTCCTACCCCCGTTCATGTTAAGAGTCGCTACTTGAAACTTCTCCATATTAAAGAGTTGAATAAAAACCAGACACAAACAGAGAAGAAAAAAACCTGAGAAATCCTGTGCAGTCATTTAAAAATAAACTATTTTAGTTTGTTTCTTCTCATTAATCAATTTTGTCCTTTCGGAGACCAGTTTCTTTAGCCTATATCTTTGTTTCTGATCGAGCTCATTTAATGTGGCTTTCCTCATCGCTATTTTAGCGGAATAAATAAACAACTGATCATTAGGAAAACATGCGTTCTGTACAACACCCCTAACTCCTTTCGTTTTATTCAAGAAAGAAACGATCTGCTCGAAACTGTAAACTTTGCTCCTACCTTGAGAGCTTGTTAAAGTCTCATCCATCATCATCGAGGACGAGTCTGACAACTCCTCTTCCTCAGCATCTTCCCACATTACCGACCCCTCTTCAGCGTCCTCTTTCCCAGCTGCCGCTACCTTATCAGGCATTGAGTCCACTACCTTGATTGCTGCCTCATACCCAGGGGTAGCCCCAGTACTAACACGAGCTTTCCTTTCCGACCGACTAGAAACTGCAGCTCTCAGGAGAGACTTAGCTTCCGTCCCTTGAATCTGAGCCGTCACAGCATCGCTATGCACCCCAGGTCCAGAACACGGCTTTTCTGCATCACTAGTTTGAGGCTCCGAGCTGCTATCCAAAGGGAGCGTCTCGAGCCGACTCCCTAACCAACTCTCCCCCCTCACTTGTTACGCCTGAACTCATTAACCCCTTTACTTTAGATTTATGTTTTTTTGAAACAATACTCCATTTTGAGTTTTCAATACCAGTGTTATCTTCAGCAGCAGCAGATGTACTTGACTCGCTGCCTCCAAAACCTGCAGTATCATACCCTCTCTTCAGACGCGGTGCTGGTATAGGTCCCGCTTTCTTCAGCTGTATTGGCTTATCCGCTTCCTGTGGCTCTGCCACAACTCCGCCAAGCTCCCCGTTATCACCCCCTTCTCTGTCTCCTGTTTTATCCGGACAAAACTTCCTGAGGTGCCCCTGTTTTCCACACTGAAAGCACTTCATTAACTCATTGCTAGCAAAGACAGGGTGATTAACACCGCTTACTACAACAGTGTGCTGCCTTCCAGGAGCCTCTGTCAAGCACATCACTGAGAACGTGGACAGGCTCCTAGAACAAACAGGAGACAACCAGTTAGTAGTCGTCCACATCGGTACAAACAACGTTGGAAGAGACAGACCAAGATCCCTGCAAAACAAATTCAGAGAGCTAGGAAGGAAATTAAAAGACAAGACCAAAACTGTGGTATTTTCTGGGATACTGCCGGCACCTTGCAAAGGACCATATGGACAGCTGGAAATACAAAATCAAAATGCATGGCTGAAATCGTGGTGCACACAGGAAGGCTTCTTGAATATTGGAGCACATTCTACAACAAGGACTATCTATATAGGTGGGACGGACTGCACTTAAACAGAAAGGGAACCAATCTACTTGGAGAAAGGATCCTTGAGGAGGTCCATAAGCATTTAAACTAGAAAGGAAGGGGGGAGAAAACAAAAAAACAGAAGGGAGACCGCATCAAAACAAGGGCAACAACTCAGGTAAGACAACTATTAAATGTATTTATCTTAATGATAGAAGTCTCAGAAACAAAATGTTAGAACTTGAAGCTACTTCACTAAACGAGTAATTACAATGTGTTAGGTGTTACAGAAACTTGGTTGTCTGAGAGTGATGGAGACAAATATAATATTGGTGGGTAAACACTGTATAGAAAAGACAGAAGAGGCGGAGGGGTAGCGCTATACATAAGAAATAGTCTTGAAGCCCAGGTGTTAAATCAGGACAAAGAAAACAATGCAGAATCAATATGGGTCAGAATAAGGGACAAAAATTCAAAGGGCATAATAATAGGAGCATGCTATAGACCGCCAAATTCAGACACTGAGCGAAATAATCTGTTATACAGTGACATTCGAAATGCATGTAGAAAAGGAGAAGCCATACTAATGGGGGATTTCAACTTCCCCCGTATAAAATGGGAGAACCCAGTTGGGAGCACGACGGACGAAATTGAAATGACAAATGACTGCTTCCTAACGCAATTTGTCAAGGCACCGACTAGAGGGGAGGCATGCCTTGATTTAGTCTTTTCAAATAACGAAGACAGAATAACTAAAACAGAGGTCAGAGAGCCATTGGCAAACTCAGACCACAACATGGTCTCATTTGAAGTGATTTTTAAAACCCCCAAAGCAATGACTAAAGCTAATGTTTACAATTTTAGAAAAGCAAACTATGAAGGTATGAAACAGAGACTAACAGAAGTAGATTGAGTAAAATAGAGAAAACATCCTCAGAAAAAGGATGGCTGTTTTTTAAAAATGTAGCACTAGAGGCGCAAAACAATTACATCCCAAAAGTAGACACATCTAAATCTAAAACAAAATGGCCAAAATGGTTTAATAGATCAATTAAAAAAAAAATATTCAGAAAAAAGGCACTTTACAGAGCGTTTAAAAGGGACCAAAAACAAAGTACACAGAAAGAGTACTTGGAACTGCAAACACAAGTCAAAAAGGAAGTTACAAAGGCCAAGAGAGAGATAGAAATCAATATTGCTAAGGGGGCTAAAACCAATTCCAAAATGTTTTTCCAATATTATAACACCAAGAGAACATTCAAAGAGGAGGTTACATGTCTAAGAGATACAAATGGCAAAATCATAGATGAAGAAAAAAAATAGCAAATATATTAAATGATTACTTTTCACAGGTTTTTACAAAGGAGGACACGGACAACATGCCCCACATGTCGACCTGTTCCTATCCAATTTTAAATAACTTTAGCATAACAGAGACAGAAGTGTTAAAGGGACTAGGAGCTCTTAAAATAAATAAATCCCCTGGGCCGGATGAGATCCTCCCAATAGTACTCAAAAAAATGAAAGATGTTATTTACAAACCGCTAACCAAGATCTTGCAACAGTCTCTTGACACAGGGGTTGTACCGACAGACTGGAAAATTGCAAACGTAATACCGATCCACAAAAAGGGAGACAAAACCGAACCAGGTAACTGGAGACCAATAAGATTGACTTCTATTATATGTAGACTTTTGGAAAGTATAATAAGATCCAAAATGGAAAATTTCCTATATGGTAACAATATCCTGGGAGACAGTCAGCGTGGTTTTAGGAAAGGGAGATCATGTCTAACTAACTTGCTTGACTTTTTTGAGGATGCAACATTGGGAATGGATAATTGCAAAGCATACGACATGGTTTATTTAGATTTCCAGAAAGCTTTTGACAAAGTCCCGCATAAAAGATTAATTCTCAAACTGAACGCAGTAGGGATTCAAGGAAATGCATGCACATGGATTAGGGAGTGGTTAACATGTAGAAAACAGAGAGTACTGATTAGAGGAGAAACCTCAAAATGGAGCGAAGTAACCAGTGGTGTACTACAGGGATCAGTATCAGGTCCTCTACTATTCCTAATCTACATTAATGATTTCGATTCTGGTATAGTAAGCAAACTTGTTAAATTTGCAGACGACACAAAAATAGGAGGAGTGGCAAACACTGTTGCAGCAGCAAAGGTCATTCAAAATGATCTAGACAGCATTCAGAACTAGGCAGACACATGGCAAATGACATTTAATAGATACAAGTTTAAAGTACTGCACGCAGGCAATAAAAATGTGCATTATAAATATCATATGGGAGATACTGAAATTGAAGAAGGGAACTATGAAAAAGACCTAGGAGTTTATTTTGACTCAGAAATGTCTTCATCTAGACAATGTGGGGAAGCTATAAAAAAAAGGCCAACAAGATGCTTGGATATATTGTGAGAAGTGTTGAATTTAAATCAAGGGAATTAATGTTAAAACTTTACAATGCATTAGTAAGACCTCACCTAGAATATTGTGTTCAGTTCTGGTCACCTCGTTACAAAAAGGATATTGCTGCTCTCGAAAGAGTGCAAAGAAGAGCAACCAGAATTATCCCGGGTTTAAAAGGCATGTTGTATGCAGACAGGCTAAAATAATTGAATCTATTTAGTCTTGAACAAAGAAGACTACGCGGTGATCTGATTCAAGCATTCAAAATCCTAAAAGGTATAGACAATGTCGACCCAGGAGACTTTTTTGACCTGAAAAAAGAAACAAGGACCAGGGGTCACAAATGGAGATTAGATAAAGGGGCTCCTCCAGTGGCAACGGTTCTAGACACTCCGGCATTGGCAGTGGTGGCTGTGGCCATTCTAGCGGTCTCTGAAGTCGGGCTGGCACCTCCTGCCGTCGCAGTCGGGTGCGCCTCCCCTGAGCTCCTCTCAGCAGCATGTGCAAGGGCTGCTGAGGGGCTTCAGCCTTCTCCCCTTCTGGCTCTCGGGTCCGTTGCTCCTCCCCTTCTGGCTCTCGGGACGACAGCTCCACCCCCTCTGGCTCTCGGGACGGCAGCTCCACCCCCTCTGGCTCTTGGGACGGCAGCAGCAGGGGAACCAGCAGACATGCTCCCTCTGCTGGTGGCGGCGATGGAGGCAAAACCAGCAGGTACTCTCCCTCTGCTGGTGGAGGTGGGAGCGACACACTGTCCTCCCACGGCGGTGGAGGCAGAACCAGCAGGAACTCTCCCTCTGCTGGCGGATACCTGGACTGTGGACGTTCAGCCTTCCCCCTCTTGGGCTCTGGACATTCGGGCTCCTCCCACTCAGGCGCAGGATGTTCGGGCTCCTCCCACTCAGGCACAGGATGTTCGGGGTCCTCCCACTCCAGGTCTGTCTCCTGTAACACCTCCGGGCAGTGGTGCTCTCTCTGCCTCCTTCTCCTCCCCTCTGTTTGGGTGGGGCAGATGGCCACTGTGTGCCCATATGCCCCACAGCCAGGGCACAACTCTGCCATTAGCCTTTTTAAAAACAACTCCCAGTCGTCATCTGCCTCCTCCTGGGCCAGGGTGTAGGGCCATCCTGTCCAGTTGTGGCCGTAGACCTCGCAGCGCCCACACCAGTCCACTGGTGGCACCTCTGGGCAGGATCTCCAGTGGTGGTCCTCCTTTCCACACCAGTAGCACCAGGGAAAAGGCTGGCTGGGTCCTCCAGCTGGGGTGGCAGCAACTTTTGATGCTGCTGTCGCTGCTGCCGCTGCATGCTTCTTCTGCCCATTTTTTTTTTTTTTCAAAAAAAAAAACAACTCACAAAACTGAAAAAAACAAAAAAATACTGCCCTGAGCCTCCAGGTGGCGCTATCCTGCTTCTGACACCAAATGTGACAGGCTGACAGAGGTTGAGACTCAAAAAATAAAGCTTTTAATTCATAAAAATACAAAATAAACCGGCACAAGGGTCAAACCAAAAGGTTTCAAAAACACAAAATACACACAAAATGAAACTTACAAAAGAATAAGGCTTCCAGGCTGGGTGTTGCCTTCACTGAATTTAAAAAATGAAAAGAACAGCACACACAAAAACCACTCTTGCTTCCTCCCCTTCTAGAACTCTCCCCCTACTGGGAGGCTGAGGCCTCCTTTTATGCCAGGTGGCTGGTGACTAATTGAATAATTAATTGGTTGATTGCTCCCACCTAACGCAATCAACCTGGGCAGGGAGGAGAATTTAACTCCATCCCTGCCAGTATTTCCAAGGGCAGAGCCCTGCTCTGCCACATAGGGTTTGGCAAATGGATTGTACATTATTTAATAAACGTAACAGTTGCCTACTTTTTATTGCCTTGCTTTATGTAATCCCTTTGATCTTTGCTAGACTTAAGAAGACACCAAACGATGCACCCCAAAGAGCCATTCAAGCCATTGAATCATATTGGACAGTACGTAGAAGAGTGCATGCACAAATTACAGAGCACGGAAAACAAGCAATTTACTGATGTATCTGTTGCTAACAGTGCTTCCATTTTAGAACTGCCTGTGTCAGATTACATTTCTGATTCACATATGTTGTTGGAACAAAGTACATCCGTACAGCACACTGATGACTACATTTTTGATTTAGGTGGACATTTATTTACAAGTACTTCTCATTTACACACTCAAAATGAAAATGACACAACATTAGAAACTGACAATGAACATTACTTCTCCAACACAGATCATGAGTCAGACACAGATGATGACGACATAAGGAACAATCATGCTCAGTGGGCAGCTAAACATCACATACCACATGCTGCACTATCAGACCTATTAGATATTATAGGTAAAGATTATCCCTCGCTACCTAAAGATCCCAGGACTCTATTAGGTACACTCACAATGTACAACTCAAGGACATCACAGGGGGCTCATATTACCATTTTGGTGTTTTGCCTAATTTAATTACTAAATTGTCTACCTACCCAGCACTTTTCGGGGACACTGACGCACTGTTACTACAGATAAATATTGATGGCCTGTCACTGTTCAAAAGTACAAATGTACAATTGTGGCCTATTCTAGGGATGCTCAATCAGCCATCCCTGAAAGAACCATTTCCAATTGGATTATTTTGTGGTTCAAGTAAACCTGGCAATGTTTCAGAGTTTCTATGCGATTTCATACAATAAATGAAATGCATTGAGGTTGAAGGAATTACCTACAATGGGAAACATTATGAGGTCAAAATTTCATTTGTGAAATTTGTCAAGAAAGTCAAATCACATGCTGGTTATCATGGATGTGATAACTGTGTACAAGAGGGTGTGTGGAATGGCAAGATGACATTCCCTGAGACTAATGCTCCACTGAGGACAGACGTTGCCTTTGCAGAAATGAGAGACAAGGACCATCACCTTGGACCCTCACCACTGAGTGACCTTAACATAGGCATGGTCTCACAGTTTCCTTTAGACTACATGCATCTTGTGTGCCTTGGTGTTACTAAAAGGCTAATATTGTTGTGGATAAGGGACCTCTGCAGTGCAGATTAGGTGGCACTGTTATCAATCAGCTATCAGAAGCATTACTTGATTTACGGGCTCATATGCCAAAAGAATTCAGTCGAAAGCCTAGGTCACTTAATGAAGTACAAAGGTGGAGAGCTACTGAATTCCATCAGTTTTTGTTGTACACTGGACTAGTAGTTTTGTGGCGAAGACTGCCTGATGTGTTTTACAAGAATTTCTTATTGTTTTTTGTAGGAATATTTCTGCTTACAAGCCCATCATTTTCACATGATTGTATAGATTATGCCCATGACATAATGGTTCTCTTTGTCAAGAACTTTGGTGATCTGTATGTTAAAGATATGCTGGTGTACAATGTTCATGGCCTTGTACATTTGGCTGCAGTGGTGAAGCAGTTTGGCCCACTAGATAGCATCTCAGCTTTTCCTTTTGAAAGTTTTCTCGGAAAGCTTAAAAAGTTGATTAGAAAACCAGAATTACCACTGCAGCAAATTGTACGTCGATTATCAGAAATGGGCTCCTCTTATATGAAAACAGAACAAGCAAAATTAGAGTTGAGAAAACAACACAAAGGGCCACTTCCATTTGATTTTCCTTTGTCTGAGCAGTAGGAAGAAGTTGTGTGCAAGGACTTCACAATCTGTTTATTTACAGGTGACAACTGCATTGAAATACAAGACGGCATTGGTCTTGTACAGAACATTATGTACTGCGTAGCAGAAACTTACTTTTAAAAAATGTAATACTGTTGAAGAATTATTTTCCTATCCTCTCAGCTCAGTGGCTCTTGAAATCTACAGGGTTTCAAATCTTAGTGATGAGATAGAAATAGCACCTTTGTCAGTTGTTAGAAGTAAATATGTTCTTATGCCCACTAGACAAAGTTTTGTTGCAGTTCCTCTTTTACATTTAATGTATTAACAAATTTCAATTGATGTTCAGGGATTGAAAGTAATGGGCTAAAACATCTGCCAATTCTTGAAGCTATGTAATGTTTCTGAGGCTTTTCTATATAAATAGAAGAAGTGAAAATGTCACACTGAAAATAATTAAAATAATTTAAATAATTTTAATGACAAGCTTTAATCTGGAAAACAAGTTTATTGTACATCTTAGTGAGCAATCAGGCTATTTAACATCATTTTTAATACAGAAATGTCTAAAACAGACATTTGTGTTTACAGAAATCCGTATAATGTTTCATATTGTTGAGTTCCTTGACTCACAGGAGGTTGACATTGTGCCAATCTCCTAGATGGTAAATGAAGGAGTTTGTAAATTGCCAAATTACACCTGGGGAAAAACTTTAAAAAGGCAGTCATGAATGGCGTCAGAAGAGAAGCCGAGTGGGCACAGTATCAATTACGCATTCTATATACAACTGGTGAGTTTAAAAATGTACTCTAACTACATTAATAAAGCTTAAACTGCAATGTAAGATTCCCCGAACTGTGCTTGGCTGAGCTGCAGAGCTATAATCAATTGTAAAATGAAGCTCAGTAGCTTTTTTTGATATAATAGGAAATTATATGCAATTTAACACAAGTATAAAAGCAGTAAAAACCTTCACAATTGTGTTTGCTCCCAGTAAAACAAAAACACACACAGCTAATGCACTGATATTCATAATCTTTTCTCATACATTTAAAATGTGCTAGTTCTTATAGTAAACAGCAAGTTTTGTTTTTAATATTCTACTATTTGCAATAAATTAACAAAAATGACCTCCACAGAACACTATGAGAAATCCAGAAGAAAACTTCCTCAGGCACAAGCGACATCTGATTTACAGACATCTGATGCCCCTGAGGAAGATGAAGGCCGGCCTAGGCGAAACAGAAAGTGAGGTTTTTTCTTAATTTTTGGTGTTTGCATTCCTTCAAGTTTGTCATCTAGAGCAGAGTTTCCCAATTCTGGTCCTGAGGACCCACTGTGTCTGCTGGGTTTCATTCCAACTGAGTTCTCAATTACTTAATTAAAGCCTTAATTGAACTGATAATTTGCTAAATTAGACTTTTTTTTAAATGTATTTTCAGCTCTTAAACAGTTGTAAATTTCATGTTAGCTATAATATTTTATAAGTAACTCGAACTCTGCAACTGTTTAAGTTCTGAAAACAATTGTAAGGTCTAATTAAGCAAATTATCAGTTCAATTAAAGGTCAGGTTAAGTAATTTAGAGCTTGGAATGAAAACCAGAAGACACAGGGGGTCCCTAGGACCAGGATTGGGAAACCCTGATCTAGAGTAACTCCAGCCAAGTTAGTAGAAAGGCTGGAGTAACACTGCTTTGACTTCACACAGAACTCAACTTTTGGCCCAATCTGAGGTATTGCCACAGCTGCTCTAAATGCTGGAGTGTCCCTATTCTTATGTTTCAGAACGGATCTGGACACTAACATCACATACTAAAGAACAACTTAATATCTGCTATAGATTATATCAAACAGTGATAAAACTGTTCTTTTTATGTTTTCTGAATGAATAATTAAGACACACCTGAAAGAAGCAATGCTTGCCTCTTTGTAACATGCTAAAACAGTGGTACTCAACTCTGTCCCTCGAGATCTATTCCAGTCCTGTTCTTTATTCCAACCAGGTCCTAAATTAGTTAATTGCCTCTTAACAGGTTCAATTAACTACATTAGACCCTGCTTGGAGTAAAAACCTGGACTGGATTGGATCTCGAGGGCCAGAGTACCACTGTGCCAGAACATCAACTATATCTAGTATTCATTACTTGTTAGACAAAATTGGTCACCTATCAGGGCTGAATTATACAGTCAATGCATGCCCCAAGAACAACAACAGAAGGAGGAACAGCCATGCTTTCTTTGTGTTTTTACCACAGAAATATTTTCAAATCGATTGGTTAACCAGCTGCTGGACATCAATAATACTTTGCATTACGTTTCTTCTGTTGTGCAGTTATGGGACACCTCATTCAAAGTTGTATACTTTTAATTTAAAAAGCTTGAACCTATTAAGGATTCACATCAAAACAATTGTTTTCAAATGCACATTTAGAATCCGAGGTAAGCTGTAAAATGTAATGTGTATTAAAAAATATATTTTAATGTCTTAAAATACAGAAGTAATATCTGACCAAAATATTTCCTCATGTACAAAAACAGCCACGTTAGATACAAGGATCAGCCAAATAAAGATGCAATATGAGTCAAAAGGGAGAAGTTAGTAAAATCAGGTCAGCCCAATAAAGATATGTTTTTTTTTCTTTTTTAACATGGGACCATTTTGGTTAGATGTTAATATGCAGGTCTACCAACATGTTCATCTCTGTTGTTTAGCTGACAAAGGGGAAGTTTATACTCTCTGGAAGGGCTGCACGTTCATCTGTGGGATCTATTACAGAGATTTTCCTTTGCAGGATCATTAGATGTGAAATTTCAGTCAGGAAAAAGAAAAAAAAAACATAGTGATCTATTTAAAAAGATTCAACTAAAATATTCTATTTCTTTTTCTTTGAAATTCCTAAATGAACAGTGGAACTTTATCTCCCTCTTATCATTGTTGATACTGAACTGTATTTGCTCCCCCATGATCATGATTTTACTATTTCGGGGCCCATATTCGTCCAGCGAAGATGATAAAGAACTTCCAAGAAACAAATGACCTCGGTCATCTTGGATGCACCGCACGTCTTGCTCCCTATCACCACCACCACCATCAGCATTACCAAAAAGGTTGGTGTGCGGCATCAGTTTTAGAAATGGATTATTTATTTACAAGAGAACCTGTAGTAAGGCATTGAAACAGAGCACATAACTTGCAAGGAATCTACACTATAGTCTGAAAGTACATGTTATTTCAACTTCTAGTTTACATTTCAGATTTACTAAAACAAACTATATTTACTTGTCCTTAACATTGGATGAAATCAAGGAGAACATTGTCTGCAGTGTTAGAAGTGGAAGCTTTCTTTACCGATAGCCACTCTCGGTTGCATTCATTCGGCTTCGCTTCTCCACAGCACTCCTTGTCAAAGTTTTTCAAGTACTCTCAGCTCCGCTCTCCCTGTAGGCACGCACGTCTAGTCTCAGTCTCCGCTCTACTGATCCCCATCTCCCTTTAATTTTCTACAGGTGTTTTTATACTCTGCTCACCTCTCTCTCAATTAGTCAATCTGGGTTGAATGAGCACCACCTGCACCTCCTCCCTAATTGCGGTGCGTTTATGCAATCAAGTCCATGACAGTATATAACTGAATAGAATTCAATTCCAGCAGGGCCTACTTCTTTTTGTTCATATTCCATCTTCTTCGAGTCTTTTACAGTGTATTTTAGACAGACATAATTACAGGAAGGTGTGTCGGAGACAAATAGAAAATTTATGAGTGGTGGAAAGGACTGTTTTTGGCGGAATCGAAGGTTTTCGACTGTTTTTAGTGCTCCGACCTAAAATCAAAAACCCCAGTTCTGACAGTTTGGGAAATGTTATGCAAATGAAGCGAGTGCCCAGTTAGCATGCACACCGTCCCAAAATCAAAGCTGTTAGCGAGTCGTTCCCTACAAAAATATATCTGCCTGTTTCAAGTTGTGCTAATGGAATCGCACACCTGAAAGAGGCAATCCCAACATCCACTACAGCGCACAAATATATATATTTTTGATTTTCAGGGCCTATTTGACTGTCCCTTGAGTGCAGGTCTCTTAATACAGGCTTGACTGTACAATGTATGTATATGTATTATTATTATCAGTATTATTAGCCTATTGTCGTTGTTTGTCATCCTTATATACTAATTACTACACAGTGATGTAAAGATCTTGTTGTAAAAGTAACATAAATAAAACAGTTTCTCTCACTCTCTCTAACACTCTCACTCTCACTCTCACTCTCTCACTCTCACACTCACACTCTCTCACTGTCTCACTCTCACACACACATGGAATTCAGGAGGACCGGGGTGCTGCTGCTGGCAGTCCTCGTGCTGGGGTGTTTATGCAGTGTCAGCGCCAGTGAGTTTGTGAAAGTCCCGAGCTCTGTGAACTGCACTGTCGGGCAGGACTGCATCCTGAACTGCACCTTCAACGTCACAGCTGGAGGAGGCTGGGATGACAAGTCCAATATGTTCTGCAGAAAAACAGAAACAAACTGTGATGTTCACGGTTACTACGGCAACAGCGAGTGGCTTTCCGGTCAACATCCTCAGTACATGAACAGGACCAGCCAGTTCCATGCAGAGCTGCTGCGCGGGGAAGCGTCACGGGAATTTACCAGTGTGAAGTTGTCGCTGCTAACCAGATTGGGTTGGGTCAGATTCAGCTGGTCTCGGTTTCAGCTGAACCAACAGGACCAGCACCTGTTCCAGCAGGCAATTATAGTTATAGGTCTTGTTGTTGCTCTTCTTGTTGTTGGTGTTGGCGCAGGTCTGGTGCTGTCTAAGAAACGTGCTAACATGCATCTCAGGCAGCTCGGGACAGTGCAGTAGAGACAGATCTATTGAACACTGAGTAGGACAGGAAATCACAAGATTGAAGCATGTGAAAGTTGAGAAGGAGTGCCTGGCAATCAAATGGGCCCTCTGATCGGCCGTGAGTTTACTTTGGAGACAGATCATCGAGCATTGCAGTGGCTTGGGAAGATGAGAGACTCCAGTGCGTGTATCACTCGTTGGTACCTGGCAATGCAACCATTTCAATATACAGTAAAGTACAGGGCAGGAGCCTTGAATCAGACTGCAGACTTTCTTTCTCGTGTCCCTGTAGAACACGGGAAAGCTTAAGGAGGGGGATATGTGAGGGAGGAGAGCCTCACATTGTCTCAGTATGTATCTGAGCATTTACTGTTAATGCTTTTTAATTGTTTTTGTATTGTGTTGCTGATCCTTGTATCTAGTAAGAAAAAAAACAACAACTTCATTTACCTGTTGTATGGGGACTTGAGGCCTGTGGTTGGGAGTGTCCTGAAAAACAAAAGAAAGGTTCATCAAGAGTATTTTTACATAGTTGGTTTAGAAGGGTGCACACTTCCAGAACAATGTATTGCAGTACTATTGTTAAGATGAACTGTAAAATGAACAACAGCTATTTCAATGTGCATGTTTTTTGATATGCAACGGTTTAGGTAACCTGAGTTGGGTGTGGTGGTGTGGTCCTCCAACTTGACAGGAAGTGGGGAAACAGCCATGTTGGTGAGGGAAGCTTTTACTGACTTCCCTGGGTACTGACTTCCTGTAGTCAAGGCAGTACCTGTAGAAGATATTGAAAGGGGAATAGCTGATTTTGTTTCCCTCTGCTTGTTTTAAAGCATAGTTTTAATGCAAATGTTAGATTAATGTTTAGTTATATATATATATATAGGGCAGCAGTGTGGAGTAGTGGTTAGGGCTCTGGACTCTTGACCGGAGGGGGACACTGCTGCTGTACTCTTGAGCAAGGTACTTTACCTACATTGCTCCAGTAAAAACCCAACTGTATAAATGGGTAATTGTATGTAAAAATAATGTGATATCTTGTAACAATTGTAAGTCGCCCTGGATAAGGGCGTCTGCTAAGAAATTAATAATAATATATTCATTGATTTATGTTTCCTTTTCAATACTTTGATATTTATTATTAATAACTGTTTGCTGGTTTGTTTTTATATAACCACCTGCATAATGGTTTATTCTGGGGGAGGGGTAGGCCTGGAAGGGTATAAAGGCTGTTAGTTTGTTCAGTCAGGATCTTCCTTTTGTGTAGATTAGAGGGCAGTTTTGCAGCTCTATGGTTGGACTCAGTTATTGGAGTCAGTACCTGTGATTAGGTGACTATAAATAGTTATTTTTTGGTTTCCACTTTTTCTTTCTTCATATTGTTTGAAATTTTGTTCAATTAGCTTTTTGTTTATTATTGTTCTTAAATAAAAATAATTGGTTTTGCGCCAAACTTCTCTGTGATCTACGTGCTTCCCTGCAAGTCAACACCAGCCACTGGCTGCACTCTCCAACATCGACCCAGGGGACTTTTTTGACCTGAAAAAAGAAACAAGGACCAGGGGTCACAAATGGAGATTAGATAAAGGGGGCATTCAAACAGAAAATAGGAGGCACTTTTTTACACAGAGAATTGTGAGGGTCTGGAACCAACTCCCCTTGTTTCTATTTTCAGGTCAAAGAAGTCCCCTTGGTTGACATTGTCTATACCTTTTAGGATTTTGAATGTTTGAATCAGATCACTGCGTAGTCTTCTTTGTTCAGTAACTGACAGGAGATAAATAGCAACTTTAAAATATTGGCACCTGTAAAAAAAACACATCAATAATAACAATAATGGAAATAAAAAATATATTCAAGATACTTCTTATTTAATAAAAGGCTATTATGTTGTCATGCTGTCTGGTGGGAACTGAATAATATCAATTTCGCAAAAGTTTAATGCGCAATTTCCACGTTATTTTCGTTCAATTTCAGCAGGGGAGTTTTAAATAAATAGACTCTAAACTATAATTTATTCCCCTTGTTTGTTTCTCACATTGTGGGAATGTCAACATTTGAGTTTCTTAGAACTGTCACACTCCATGGAACAAGGAAACAATCTTCAAAAACAAGTTTGTTCTTGAGA
Organism: Acipenser ruthenus; assembly: GCF_902713425.1. Taxonomy (NCBI): domain Eukaryota; kingdom Metazoa; phylum Chordata; class Actinopteri; order Acipenseriformes; family Acipenseridae; genus Acipenser; species Acipenser ruthenus. The sequence goes on from NC_081204.1 coordinate 17,723,348, forward strand.
GAACGTTTTGCAATAAACTGGTTTTGATTTTCTTACAGATTTTAAAAGCAAATGTTAGTTATATAGGCTACTTTGAATATGCTTTCAGGCTATTTTATTTGCAATAAATAGGGCAGCAGTGTGGAGTAGTGGATAGGGCTCTAAAATAAATGTGACAATAATGTGATATCCTGCAACAATTGTAAGTCGCCCTGGAGAAGGGTGTCTGCTAAGAAAGAAAGAAAGAAATAAATAATAATAATAATAATAATAATAATAATAATAATAATAATAATAATAATAATGGAAGTAACCCCTAATTAGCTGAACTCCAGTCGATCAGAATTAGTCAGTGCAAATTACGGGTGATACATTTTTAACTAACAGTAGATAAATAGCAACTTCAAAGTATTGGCACCTGTAAAAAAAAAAAAAAAAAAAAAAAAACCCTCCAAGTTATCTAAATGTAACCTCTCTGATAATGCACTGAAATGGATGGGATCTTATTTGTCTGATAATGCACTGAAATGGATGGAATCTGATTTAAGCACATAAGAACATAAGAAAGTTTACAAACGAGAGGAGGCCATTCAGCCCATCTTGCTCGTCTGGTTGTTAGTAGCTTATTGATCCCAGAATCTCATCAAGCAGCTTCTTGAAGGATCCCAGGGTGTCAGCTTCAATAACATTACTGGGGAGTTGGTTCCAGACCCTCACAATTCTCTGAGTAAAAAGTGCCTCCTATTTTCTGTTCTGAATGCCCCTTCATCTAATCTCCATTTGTGACCCCTGGTCCTTGTTTCTTTTTTCAGGTCAAAAAAGTCTCCTTGGTCGACATTGTCTATACCTTTTAGGATTTTGAATGCTTGAATCAGATCACCGCATAGTCTTCTTTGTTCAAGACTGAATAAATTTAATTCTTTTAGCCTGTCTGCATACAACATGCCTTTTAAACCCGGGATAATTCTGGTTGCTCTTCTTTGCACTCTTTCGAGAGCAGCAATATCCTTTTTGTAACGAGGTGACCAGAACGGAACACAATATTCTAGATGAGGTCTTACTAATGCATTTCAAAGTTTTAACATTACTTCCCTTGATTTAAATTCAACACTTCTCACAATATATCCCAGCATCTTGTTGGCCATTTTTATAGCTTCCCCACATTGTCTAGATGAAGACATTTCTGAGTCAATATAAACTCCTAGGTCTTTTTTCATAGATCCCTTCTTCAATTTCAGTATCTCCCATATGATATTTATAATGCACATTTTTATTGCCTGCGTGTAGTACTTTAAACTTGTATCTATTAAATGTCATTTGCCATGTGTCTGCCCAGTTCTGAATGCTGTCGATCATTTTGAATGACCTTTCCTGCTGCAACAGCGTTTGCCACTCCTCCTATTTTTGTGTCGTCTGCAAATTTAACAAGTTTGCTTGCTGTACCGGAATCTAAATCATTAACGTAGATTAGGAATAGCAGAGGGACCAAATACTGATCCCTGTGGTACACCACTGGTTACCTCGCTCCATTTGGAGGTTTCTCCTCTAATCAGTACTTTCTGTTTTCTACATGTTAACCAGTCCCTAATCCATGTGCATGCATTTCCTTGAATCCCTACTGCGTTCAGTTTGAGAATTAATCTTTTATGCGGGACATTGTCAAAAGCTTTCTGGAAATCTAAATAAACCATGTTGTATGCTTTGCAATTATCCATTGTCGATGTTGCATCCTCAAAAAAATCAAGCAGGTTAGTTAGACACGATCTCCCTTTCCTAAAACCATGCTGACTGTCTCCCAGGATATTGTTACCATATAGGTAATTTTCCATTTTGGATCTTATTATACTTTCCAAAAGTCTACATATAATAGAAGTCAATCTTATTGGTCTCCAGTTACCTGGTTCGGTTTTGTCTCCCTTTTTGTCGATCGGTATTACGTTTGCAATTTTCCAGTCTGTCGGTACAACCCCTGTGTCAAGAGACTGTTGCAAGATCTTGGTTAGCGGTTTGTAAATAACATCTTTCATTTTTTTGAGTACTATTGGGAGGATCTCATCCGGCCCAGGGGATTTATTTATTTTAAGAGCTCCTAGTCCCTTCAACACTTCTGCCTCTGTTATGCTAAAGTTATTTAAAACTGGATAGGAACAGGTCGACATGTGGGACATGTTGTCTGTGTCCTCCTCTGTAAAAACCTGTGAAAAGTAATCACTTAATATAATTTGCTATTTTTATTTTCGTCTATGATTTTGCCATTTGTATCTCTTAGACATTTAACCTCCTCTTTGAATGTTCTCTTGGTGTTATGCCACTCTTGTTTCCAATTCCATTCTATGGTATCTGTCAAACAAACAGGAAACTGCATATTTTCAAACAGGAAATGGGAAATGTTCAAACTTCAGGTTTTCGGCAAAAACTAGTCATGCATGGATGTAATCTTAAAAATCGAACACATTTCAACATCAGCACAGTGGCACAATGGGCTAAGGCAGTGTGCGCTTCAAAGGACCTTGTTGTTGCAAGTTCAAACAATAGTATTTTTTTGTTTTCATTTTTTGTGCGATATTTGCCGTTTTAAAAACATAAATCATTTCCTTAATATAAATGATGTAAATATCAAAGTGCTTACATTCCCTGGTTTATTGTGATGTTGACCAACATGTCAAAATGCCATGATTGGTAGATGTCCAGTTCTTCAGCTTTGCCTTTTCAAAAGTCGCTACACAATTTAAAAAGTATGATGGAAGAAGAATAAACAATAACAGTTTTACCTGGTTTGACGACTTATATCTCATCTCATAAGAGGTATTTATGTTTTTTTTTCACATCTGATGTAAGAAAGTTTCAAATGTTTGGTACTCGTAGAAATAGTAATTCTAAGTTGTTCAGTTTTGCTGCGGCAACATGCTGAATATGAGGAACTACCATCCCTCTCAATAAAGTAAGTAACCTGAACCCTGATCAGCTGTTTACTCCAGTTGATCAGACCGAGTGAACAGCTACTGATTTGGTCGGGAGAATTTGTGAAAATTAGGGGTGATACATTATTAACTGACAGGAGATATAGCAACTTTAAAATACTGGCACCTGTAAAAAAAACACATCAATAATAACAATAATGGAAATAAAAAATATATTCAAGATACTTCTTATTTAATAAAAGGCTATTATGTTGTCATGCTGTCTGGTGGGAATTGAATAATATCAATTTCGCAAAAGTTTAATGCGCAATTTCCACGTTATTTTCGTTCAATTTCAGCAGGGGAGTTTTAAATAAATAGACTCTAAACTATAATTTATTCCCCTTGTTTGTTTCTCACATTGTGGGAATGTCAACATTTGAGTTTCTTAGAACTGTCACACTCCATGGAACAAGGAAACAATCTTCAAAAACAAGTTTGTTCTTGAGAGAACGTTTTGCAATAAAACTGGTTTTGATTTTCTTACAGATTTTAAAAGCAAATGTTAGTTTATATAGGCTACTTTGAATATGCTTTCAGGCTATTTTATTTGCAATAAATAGGGTAGCAGTGTGGAGTAGTGGATAGGGCTCTAAAATAAATGTGACAATAATGTGATATCTTGCAACAATTGTAAGTCGCCCTGGAGAAGGCTGTCTGCTAAGAAAGAAAGAAAGAAAGAAAGAAAGAAATTAATAATAATAATAATAATAATAATAATAATAATAATAATAATAATAATAATAATGGAAGTAACCCTAATTAGCTGAACTCCAGTCGATCAGAATTAGTCAGTGCAAATTAGGGGTGATACATTTTTACCTAACAGTAGATAAATAGCAACTTCAAAGTATTGGCACCTGTAAAAAAAAAAAAAACTCTCCAAGTTATCTAAATGTAACCTCTCTGATAATGCACTGAAATGGATGGGATCTTATTTGTCTGATAATGCACTGAAATGGATGGAATCTGATTTAAGCACATAAGAACATAAGAAAGTTTACAAACAAGAGGAGGCCATTCAGCCCATCTTGCTCGTTTGGTTGTTAGTAGCTTATTGATCCCAGAATCTCATCAAGCAGCTTCTTGAAGGATCCCAGGGTGTCAGCTTCAATAACATTACTGGGGAGTTGGTTCCAGACCCTCACAATTCTCTGAGTAAAAAGTGCCTCCTATTTTCTGTTCTGAATGCCCCTTCATCTAATCTCCATTTGTGACCCCTGGTCCTTGTTTCTTTTTTCAGGTCAAAAAAGTCTCCTTGGTCGACATTGTCTATACCTTTTAGGATTTTGAATGCTTGAATCAGATCACCGCATAGTCTTCTTTGTTCAAGACTGAATAAATTTAATTCTTTTAGCCTGTCTGCATACAGCATGCCTTTTAAACCCGGGATAATTCTGGTTGCTCTTCTTTGCACTCTTTCGAGAGCAGCAATATCCTTTTTGTAACGAGGTGACCAGAACGGAACACAATATTCTAGATGAGGTCTTACTAATGCATTTCAAAGTTTTAACATTACTTCCCTTGATTTAAATTCAACACTTCTCACAATATATCCCAGCATCTTGTTGGCCATTTTTATAGCTTCCCCACATTGTCTAGATGAAGACATTTCTGAGTCAATATAAACTCCTAGGTCTTTTTTCATAGATCCCTTCTTCAATTTCAGTATCTCCCATATGATATTTATAATGCACATTTTTATTGCCTGCGTGTAGTACTTTAAACTTGTATCTATTAAATGTCATTTGCCATGTGTCTGCCCAGTTCTGAATGCTGTCGATCATTTTGAATGACCTTTCCTGCTGCAACAGCGTTTGCCACTCCTCCTATTTTTGTGTCGTCTGCAAATTTAACAAGTTTGCTTGCTGTACCGGAATCTAAATCATTAACGTAGATTAGGAATAGCAGAGGACCAAATACTGATCCCTGTGGTACACCACTGGTTACCTCGCTCCATTTGGAGGTTTCTCCTCTAATCAGTACTTTCTGTTTTCTACATGTTAACCAGTCCCTAATCCATGTGCATGCATTTCCTTGAATCCCTACTGCGTTCAGTTTGAGAATTAATCTTTTATGCGGGACATTGTCAAAAGCTTTCTGGAAATCTAAATAAACCATGTTGTATGCTTTGCAATTATCCATTGTCGATGTTGCATCCTCAAAAAAATCAAGCAGGTTAGTTAGACACGATCTCCCTTTCCTAAAACCATGCTGACTGTCTCCCAGGATATTGTTACCATATAGGTAATTTTCCATTTTGGATCTTATTATACTTTCCAAAAGTCTACATATAATAGAAGTCAATCTTATTGGTCTCCAGTTACCTGGTTCGGTTTTGTCTCCCTTTTTGTGGATCGGTATTACGTTTGCAATTTTCCAGTCTGTCAGTACAACCCCTGTGTCAAGAGACTGTTGCAAGATCTTGGTTAGCGGTTTGTAAATAACATCTTTCATTTTTTTGAGTACTATTGGGAGGATCTCATCCGGCCCAGGGGATTTGTTTATTTTAAGAGCTCCTAGTCCCTTCAACACTTCTGCCTCTGTTATGCTAAAGTTATTTAAAACTGGATAGGAACAGGTCGACATGTGGGACATGTTGTCTGTGTCCTCCTCTGTAAAAACCTGTGAAAAGTAATCACTTAATATATTTGCTATTTTTATTTTCGTCTATGATTTTGCCATTTGTATCTCTTAGAAATTTAACCTCCTCTTTGAATGTTCTCTTGCTGTTATAATATTGGAAAAATATTTTGGAATTGGTTTTAGCCCCCTTAGCAATATTGATTTCTATCTCTCTCTTGGCCTTTCTAACTTCCTTTTTGACTTGTGTTTGCAGTTCCAAGTACTCTTTCTGTGTACTTTGTTTTTGGTCCCTTTTAAACGCTCTGTAAAGTGCCTTGTTTTGCTGAATATTCTTTTTAATTGATCTATTAAACCATTTTGGCCATTTTGTTTTGGGATGTAATTGTTTTGCGCCTCTAGTACTACATTTTTAAAAAACAGCCATCCTTTTTCTGTGGATGTTTTCTCTATTTTACGCCAATCTACTTCTGTTAGTCTCTGTTTCATACCTTCATAGTTTGCTTTTCTAAAATTGTAAACCTTAGCTTTAGTCATTTCTTTTGGGGTTTTAAAAATCACTTCAAATTAGACCATGTTGTGGTCTGAGTTTGCCAATGGCTCTCTGACCTCTGTTTTAGTTATTCTGTCTTTGTTATTTGAAAAGACTAAATCAAGGCATGTGTAGGTTCTATAGACATTGTCATCTCAAATATATTGCAAATGTCATGGACTTTCTTATGTTATGTTCTTATGATATTGTATCAGGAATCTACATTGAATGAACTTCAATCTAATTTGTCTAGCTTTGCCTAGATATAACGATCAACCTAACACCTTGAATGCACCAGGCACTCAGGAAACAAAAGGCTAATCAAACCCGTCTCCGTGATTTAATTAACCCGTCTAGTGAGAGAGAGGTGGTTTAGCATAGGAGTCTGAAAGAAAGAAAATAGCTTAAAGATTTAGAGATGTAAGACAAATTTCACATCATATTGATTTAATACCACCATGAGTACAAGATGGAAGCGTTTTTATTCTTAAATTGCCTAACAAGTATAGAATAACCCAGGTAATAAATCCCTAAGAGAATTAAACTGTTGGCAATGTCCAACCAAAGTCGCAACCGCAACCAGACGTGTTTGGTGTCTAAAGAAATGTAATTTCTTATGGTAAAAATAACGGGAATTCAGAATAAAATCTGAATTATTTAGCAAAAGTTATGCACGTTTTAAAAGTTTCCCCTTTCCAGATTATGATAAAGAACTAATCAGACAGAGGAAGGGGGGAGAAATCAATCAAGATTGCAAGCCCATTCGCTACAAAATAGCCAATTGGAGCATGCAGCGGGAAATTCAAATAATCTCTTTGTTTGAAAAGTATAAACCCCCCTGCTTTAGCCCAGCTCCTTGTCCCCAGCTCTAGCCCTCTAATCTGAGACCCCAGCTCTACCCCGCTACGCTTGCCCCAGACCTGCATTATCCCTCTGCGCTATCCCCTGACCGCGGATCCCTGCTCGCTCAGATTCTAAGAAACTACAAAACTGCACCTGGAGCCCTCAGCTCTCAGTATTTATCCATCAAGGGTGGGGGCCCTGACACTCGGAGAAACACAAGGTAACAGAACGCTGAAAGTGACTGCTTTTCAGGCTAGGTTACAATACTCTTAAATATCTATTCAGGTATTGTGTGACCCCTTGTTGTGTCAGTAAGTACTAGTATTTCTTTGGTTGTTTTAAACCTTAGTTCTCATTGTAATGCTTTTAATGTGACATTAATTGTGTAACTGTTTTGTGTGATTTTCAAACTTTTATATTGTTGCATGCTTAATAAATACCATCTTTCTAAGAAGAGATTCCCAGTATTGAGTCATTCGCTCATGTGGAACAAACACGATTTATGAACTTTGAACAGTCTGGAATGTGGTCTATTTTTGGCTTGTTGTAATGTGTAAATCCGCCATCGTTTTCAGAGAGCGATATTAAAAACGGGTGTGTACATTATTATAGGACACTGTTTATTGTAGAGGTCCCACCGAGATCTTGACTATCGAAGGTATCTTTATCCCCTACAGTTTTTGGAGGTCCTTTAATTTATTGCTCTTAAGAATATATTAACTGCCTACAATAGTACCCACAGCTTAAATTGGAGGTCCCACCGAGATATTTCGAATTGTTGAGTAGTGAATGTATTTAATATTGATGAATCTGTTTGATGCTTAAACATGCTAATGCTGTGATTATTGTTGAAAATTCAGATGATTGAGCTGCTACCCCATAATTGTAGTAAATCTAACTACACAAATTCCTTAATTAGCGAATACATTGTGGCAATTGTGGCACATTGCTGGGAGCTTGTCTTGAGTCTGAGTTACGGTGTTCCACTATAGGAGAAAAGCTTTGAGTTTTAAACTCTAGCGTGTCTGCCCCCATCTAAAAACCATAATTTGCTAGCCGTTCGATGTTTCAGTACTTGTGCTATCAGCAATATGGGTTTTTAATGTACGCAAAGCGGACATTTCTAATTCACTGGTAACAGCAAGGCTGGATGCTAACCTGGGCTGCAAGTTGAGGAGGTTTGTGGGGTGGTCTCCGAACGTGAGTTCACCGTTTCCATTCCAAGCGGGTATTTCTGTGGTGGACCGCTTATGTTCTATTCTGTATTAACTAATAAATACAAACATTTAACCGGGTATGATTCAAGCATACCACTTTCACGGGTGTAGCTCGATTGTTTGATTGTTAGCATTGCACACATTGGTTTTGTTTCTACTTTCATGCCAATTCAGTTGGTAAGCTTAGGCATAAATGATTGTAAGGTGATTTTGAATTCAAGGACCTTATTGCAGTGTGACGATTGAATAACTGGAGTGTTGAGTGTGAAGTTGGAAACGCCAGCTCACTTACTGATTACAATACGGCCTCAAACGATTGGTTAAATTATTGACAAATGTTGAGATATTGATTTCATGGCTAAAACAAAGATCAGCAAATATACGCGTTACTGAACCCAGAGAGAGGCTGGATAACTTTATTGTGTGTATCTGCAGCCATAAGACCCGCATTCCAGATAAGTGGAGCAGGGGAGCCTAAGACAGATCAAAATAATTAGCTACGTGCTTGATATTTGAAGAATTATCAGCCATACCAGGGGGTAATCGCATGACTAAGCTGAATATTGTAAAGCCACATTGATTCTCAATTTGAATGTTAAAAGTAAGCCAATTGTCACGTAGCCGATTTGATCAGTTAAGCAAACAACTCTCCTTCAATCAATCGTATTAACACAATAGGTACTCACCTTTTTAATCAACCCTTACAAACAATGAAACCTGGTAAAGATTAACTGAAATGTGTTGTATTCCTCAAGCAGCATAGGAATAGTTTTGGATGTGCTGTTAATTGTCCAAGGCAGTGGAATGTGTAATTCTCCATGTAACCTGACTATTAACTCTTGAATTCCCAAATCAGAGGCTGTACGAAGTATTAACCTTGTATTGTTCCTGTGCTCTTATTTTTGTTTTTGTATCCTGCAAGCAGTATAGGTATAATTTGGATGTGCTGTTAATTTTTCAAGGCAGTGGAATGCATAATTCTCCACATGACCTGATTATTAACTCTTTAATTCCCAAATTAACCATTAACAGAAATTTAACTGCAAACAGTGTAGAAATAATTTGGATGCATTGTTAATTTATTCAAGGTAGTGGAATGCATAATTCTCCATATCACCTGAGTTAACTTAAATTCCCAAATTAACTGTTAACCTCTTATGAGATTGTATTGTTATGCTCTTTATTTTTCCCTTTGTGTTTGTTTGTTATCCCCTTGCTATCTCACCCCTGTTCATTCTCTCTCTAATTTGCTTCTATCAATTGTTTCTATCTATTATTTTGTACTTTATTCCTGCTTCTAATCTGTTTCTTTTCATTCTATTTTGTTACGGTACTATTTTGTTTCTCTTGTTTACTCTCATTTCATTTCCTTTTTTTTTTTTTAAAGATTTATTTAGATTTTTTTTTTTTTAATTTTTTTTTTGTTGATGTTGTTGTACCACAGAGTACACAATTTGAACACTCAGCAAACCAATCATTTTTCTGAGTTTGTGAATCCTAAATTTAGGAAGTAAATTCCTTGACTCTGTGAAATTAAATAAATTCAAGATAAAGATTAGGAATAATCCAATTACTCTTTAGGGACAAGATAAATTTGTCCTAAAACACTAATTTAGTGCCATTGAGTAGGTAATATTCAGTCAACGAATATACAGTAGATTACACAGATGTTATTCCTGTGATAACCTTAATTCCCTAAGCTATATCCCAGATATATCTATTTAAAAAGGAATAATTTATAGGGAACCCATTGTTCCCCACTCTGCCATCTAGTGGTGGAGTAGTATTTATTTATTTTGCCCTTCCTATTTTCAAATCTTGTAGTCTGCATTGCCTGACTAAAATAGGATACATTTTGCTACTAGATTTCCCATAGAAGCTTACTATACAGGAAGAGAAATTCCCTGTTTCTTTTGCTCTCTCTATCTCTCTCTCTTGAGCCACTAAAGATTGCTGTTAGTTCCTTGAAAATAACTCTCTCTCTCTATTTTCTTCCCCAAGCACATAGCGTAGGAGAGCCAGCCGTCAGGAGACCTAGCAGAGAATCACTATTATCCTAAGAGCTACTCTCATACGGAGGCTTCTGCTAATTCACCCGGCTGGACACCCCTCATAGAAGCGTGAGTGCCCCTAGTTACACATACACACACACACACACCCACACACACCCACACACACACACACACACGCGCACACTACAGATTAAGTTAAGTCAGGATTCACTTGAATACTGAGTGCTAACTTCTGACTCCCAACCAATAGAGCCCCTAGTTAGAGTAGTGTAGGGATCAGAAATGGCAACCGAACTGCTGGACATCTCCGCATTCCTCTACAATGCTGCAATCCAAGAACCCAACCATGCGCCTGAGATCATCGAATGGAAAAGCTGCACTGTGGCTGAGCTGGAAAGCTACCAGCAAGAACACGCCTGGCAATGTGAGGAAAACCCCAAAATGAGATCGGCGTACAGAGCAACACGCTACGCTGTTGTTGGTTTTGCGGCCCACTGTGGATGGCAACAGGTCCTCAATGACATTGAACTCCAAAAGGACACAGTCAGAGACAAAAACTCTGAGATTAAAACACAAACAAACCTGATTGCCACCCTCACTACTGACATAGACAGACTGGAGAACAGAGTCAAGGAACTTGAACAAGAGGCCGCAGCTGAGGATCTACAAGACAGAGAGCAGCAGATAAGAGACCTCCAGCAGCAGATAGGAGACTTCCAGCGACAGATGGAAGACCAAAGAGAGCAGTACAACTGCCTGAGCTCGCTGCTGCAACAACAAGATGAGGAAATCAATAGGCTCCACGAAGAGCTAGAAGAAAGAAAGGAGGATCTTGTAAAAGCAAATACAGAGATTCGCAACCTCCAAAAGATAAGGCTGCAGGTGTCAACTCAAAGACTGTCCACTAGAGTTGAATCAACCTCTGCGCCTACTAATAATCCAGAGCTACCTCCCAGAGAACTAGATTATCTAAGAAGGTCAGATCAGCGCTCAGACCAAAGATCCAGAGCTGGAATGACCTCCCTAACCACAAACAATACTGAAGCAGGAAGCCTACAAGAAATAGTGAACCAGCTCTCCAGAGAAGTGGCACGGCTCCGAAACAGAGACCAACGACTGCAAGAAGCTGCCTCAAGTGCGCCACCCGGTGTGCAACGCTACGCGTTCAGTTATAACAGTCTCCACCGAAACGCTGCCGAGAGTGTGACCTCGCTACCTGAGTACACTCCGCTTCCCAGAAGGCAAGTCCCTGACAGAATGCAGAGCCCAGCCTATACCTCTGCAACACACAATGGTGAAACAGGGCAACCTGAACTGAGAACTAATGGTTTGTACCAAGTGGACAGAGCACCTCACCGCTTGCTGCCTTCCACCTGTCTTGGAGAAAAAGAAATCTACCAAGTCCACAAGCTAGCGTCAACCCTCAACAAGTTTGACCCAGCTAAAAGAGACATCACCATTGAGGGACATATCAGTCGCATTAGAGACAATGTAGAAGATTGGAGACTGACAAAGGACCTGCTTAAAGCCAAGCTGCTGTCCCTAACACTTGTTGACACAGTTCAAGAATGGACTTCTACATTATCGACTGAAACTAGAAAAAACTTAGAGAAACTGTGTGAAGCACTAACACAGAGATACTCCAGGTATGGCAACTCCTGCACGGCCCTGCACACAGCCTGTCTCAGACAGTGCAAGAAGGATGAGGACCCTCGAGACTTCTACGAGGAACTTAAACGCCTTTACCATGCTGGTGAGCCTAACCCTGGAGAAAATGTGGACAAACGCTTCAAACAACTGTACATTCGCAGCTTGCCCCAAGAAGTAAGAGTTGCCATAAGTGCGGTGGTAAATGCGGACACGCCCATGCACGACATCCTGAAAGCTGCTACGACAGTATGGCAAAATGCACAGGTTTCCAAAATGCCTGCAAGAAAAGTACAAGAAACTCCCCAAGTAGTAGCAGTTACAACCACATCAGACTTCCTTGAACCTGAGGGGGGTGAACTGCCTCCAAATAATCCTACTTGGAAGAAAACACTGCCATCTAACAGCAGCCAGAAATCCACAGAGAGAAACCACCCGCGGCGACGAGAATACTCTGATGGGCCCCACAAGAACTACAATCAACACAAGAACTACAATCAACACAAGAACTACAAACCACCTAACCATGAGGGATACCACCAAGGCAACAGGAGAGCAGATGATTGGAAGGAAAAGCGACAACAGGAACTTGAGCAGGAAGTGCAACGTTGTGTTCGACAACACATGCAAAACTTGATGTCGACTCCTCCTCCTACTGCACCACATGCTACTGAGATTGCCCCCTAGTGGATCTAGGAATTGCCAGACCAACACCTCTAAACACGCACCTGACAGCTGACTAAGCCAAGATCCCTCTACACCCAGTAAAGTAAAGGCAATACACTTGCAAGGTGTGGAGGAGGAGCTCCAACCACTCGCAGAAACCCCAACACTGGAAGACGAAGCACACTCTCTCCAAGAAGAAAAAGCATCCACAACCCAGGTCGAAGCAGAAGTGTCTAGTTTGACGAAACTAGCCGTCACAGCTCAAAAGCGAATCTATCTGGGCACCCTTATTAGGAAAGGCGTGCCCAGTGCAGAAGCAGAAAACCTTCCAGAAGATCCCCCAGAACCTAATCCCCATTTGAACTACAATGAGGATGTGTGCCGGGGACTGCCGAACGTCTACATAGACGGCAGTGCAACCAGGAAGGGAGGAACACTGAAGGCAGGAGTAGGACTTATTTGGGAACATAATTCGTTCCAAAAGAGTTACCACCTGCAATCAAAAACCAGCCAATATGCCGAGTTGGTAGGAGCTTTGCTGGCTGTCCAAACCGTTATCCAGCAGGACATTACAGAATTTGTAATATGTACAGACTCTGCATACACAAAGGACAGTTTTATTAACTACCTGCCTGACTGGAAACGAAAGGGCATGAGGAAACCTGACGGTAAACCAGTTGCAAACCTAGAGCTGATACTGGCTATCGATCAACTTGTCTCTGAACATGCCCTCAAGATCTACTGGAAGAAGGTAGTGGGGCACTCGCTTGTTGAGGGACCCGAAAAACAAGGGAACGACCAAGCAGACAGGCTGGCAAAAGAGGGCGCTTCGAATGGAGAAAACTGGGAACTCAGCCCAGAACTCCAAGTAATGGTCCATGCCATCACCCGCAGACAAGCCAAACAAGGACAAGATATAGCCCTATCACCACAGGTGACGGCCACCTTGTACAACGAAGAGCTACCCACAGATTTGGTAGAAATGCAAGAAGGCGATGCTACAATCTGCAAGATGCGCAACCATGTCCAAGATGCTGAAGCAAACCCACTCACCCCAGCTAGCCTGCTCGATGATCCCGAACTGAAAATCCCGGCAAGTCAGAAGCGAAAGATCTCCCTTAAAACAGGACTACTTGTGTTCACCCATTAAAACGATAATCTACCCAGATGGATAGTCTCTCGGAGTTACCGAAAAACAATGTTGCAACATTATTATTATTATTATTTATTTCTTAGCAGACGCCCTTATCCAGGGTGACTTACAATTGTTAATGTGCTCATGATGAACCATGCAGAAGAGGCTTCCCTCGACATTTATAATTAGTATACTACTGTTGCTAGTATGGACCTGTATCAAGATTTTGTATTGTGTGTTGTCATTATTTTAGAATTGTATTTTCTTTTTTTCTTATTTTGCTAGTTGTAGCCAATGTTTTAGGAAATTGGACATTTGCTTGAACTGCACCACCACCTTCCTTGCCAAACAAAGGCAGTAACTAGGTTTTGAAGTACAAGAGCTGTTTTTAATGCTATTCTTCTTCAGAAAGGGGGGAGTTGTAGGTTCTAGAGACATTGTCATCTCAAATATATTGCAAATGTCATGGACTTTCTTATGTTATGTTCTTATGATATTGTATCAGGAATCTACATTGAATGAACTTTAATCTAATTTGTCTAGCTTTGCCTAGAGATAACGATCAACCTAACACCTTGAATGCACCAGGCACTCAGTAAACAAAAGGCTAATCAAACCCGTCTCCGTGATTTAATTAACCCGTCTAGTGAGAGAGAGGTGGTTTAGCATAGGAGTCTGAAAGAGAGAAAATAGCTTAAAGATTTAGAGATGTAAGACAAATTTCACATCATATTGATTTAATACCACCATGAGTACAAGATGGAAGCGTTTTTATTCTTAAATTGCCTAACAAGTATAGAATAACCCAGGTAATAAATCCCTAAGAGAATTAAACTGTTGGCAATGTCCAACCAAAGTCGCGCCCAGCACCCAAAAATGAAGGGAAAACGGCTGTTTTAACTAGACACCTGACATAAAAAGTAGTGTTGCTATTACAGTGACGTAAATCTTAAGTAAGTAACTTTATTTTCTGTACCCCCAGTGTGTCTACATTACATTTCACCCCACTTTCTATATGAATATAAACTATATTTTTGTGCTGGATACGGGACTTTTATTTTGATACTTTGCCTGAGCTGAGCCGTTTTGAAAACCGGAAGTAATCATCTTATTGTTGCTTATTGTTGTTAGCTTCACGGAACTGTTAAAAGCCAGACTGAAATGGTTTGCTTAATAATACAGGTTTGAGTCCGTTGTTGGGGTCAGAGAATTGTGGTCACACTGGTCACTTTAGACAGGTGGTCTCTTCTTAATACAAGTTTGATTCCGTTGCTGGGTCAGTGAATTAAGAGCGAAAGAGCCTCTGCTAATAAATAAATAAATAAATAAAACTCCAGGATCAGGGTGGAGAACCGCTGCCTACAGTATAGTACCCAAATCAACATTCCTGCTCGGTTTCAGATGTATAATTATTGTATATCTTCTCCCTCTTCCTCCCTCTGTGGATATGTAAATATAAAGACCAGACGAAATAAATACATTTTTACCGTGGTGTGTGTGTATATATATATATATATAAAGCAATAAATTAAAAAACAAATGGGTTGTAGGGAGATATGCAAATAAAGCATTACAAGAGCCAATCAAATCGCATGAAAGTTGCCTAACGGCTTCTACATTCACAGCGTTTTAAAAGTCACAGTCGCTGCATACATGATGATTGTTCACAGTTTTTATAATAAAGCCACAATTTTTATTTTATAAATACCGATCGATGATATGCAATGATATTTCATAAACATTTCTGTGAAACAAGAGAAAGGAACTGCCGCAACTTTGCAAACTCATAAGGTGCTTGAAGCAAAATGAATATCGTTAGGTAAGAAGGCACAGCAGCACTTTGGAAAAAACTTTTAAAAAGCGGAAAAACTTGATTAATTTCATCGACGCGTTTCGGCTAACCCCTTCGTCAGGGTAATTCCAATTTCATACATAACGAAATCTCGAAATCTCTCCCCAAATAATGGAAAGGGCTCTGATGAATTGATAGTAATGTCGTCCCTGGATTAAGAACATAAGAACATAAGAAAGTTTACAAACGAGAGGAGGCCATTCAGCCCATCTTGCTCGTTTGGTTGTTAGTAGCTTATTGATCCCAGAATCTCATCAAGCAGCTTCTTGAAGGATCCCAGGGTGTCAGCTTCAACAACATTACTGGGGAGTTGGTTCCAGACCCTCACAATTCTCTGTGTAAAAAAGTGCCTCCTATTTTCTGTTCTGAATGCCCCTTTATCTAATCTCCATTTATGACCCCTGGTCCTTTTTTCTTTTTTCAAGTCAAAGAAGTCCCCCGGGTTGACATTGTCTATACCTTTTAGGATTTTGAATGTTTGAATCAGATCGCCGCGTAGTCTTATTTGTTCAAGACTGAATAGATTCAATTCTTTTAGCCTGTCTGCATACGACATGCCTTTTAAACCCGGGATAATTCTGGTTGCTCTTCTTTGCACTCTTTCTAGAGCAACAATATCCTTTTTGTAACGAGGTGACCAGAACTGAACACAATATTCTAGGTGAGGTCTTACTAATGCATTGTACAGTTTTAACATTACTTCCCTTGATTTAAATTCAACACTTCTCACAATATATCCAAGCATCTTGTTAGCCTTTTTTATAGCTTCCCCATATTCTCTAGATGAAGACATTTCTGAGTCAACATAAACTCCTAGGTCTTTTTCATAGTTCCCTTCTTCAATTTCAGTACCTCCCATATGATATTTATAATGCACATTTTTATTGCCCGCATGCAATACTTTACACTTTTCTCTATTAAATTTAATTTGCCATGTGTCTGCCCAGTTCTGAATGCTGTCGATCATTTTGAATGACCTTTCCTGCTGCAACAGCGTTTGCCACTCCTCCTATTTTTGTTTCGTCTGCAAATTTAACAAGTTTGCTTGCTGTACCAGAATCTAAATCATTAACGTAGATTAGGAATAGCAGAGGACCAAATACTGATCCCTGTGGTACACCACTGGTTACCTCGCTCCATTTGGAGGTTTCTCCTCTAATCAGTACTTTCTGTTTTCTACATGTTAACCAGTCCCTAATCCATGTGCATGCATTTCCTTGAATCCCTACTGCGTTCAGTTTGAGAATTAATTTTTTATGCGGGACATTGTCAAAAGCTTTCTGGAAATCTAAATAAACCATGTTGTATGCTTTGCAATTATCCATTGTCGATGTTGCATCCTCAAAAAAATCAAGCAGGTTAGTTAGACACGATCTCCCTTTCCTAAAACCATGCTGACTGTCTCCCAGGATATTGTTACCATATAGGTAATTTTCCATTTTGGATCTTATTATACTTTCCAAAAGTCTACATATAATAGAAGTCAATCTTATTGGTCTCCAGTTACCTGGTTCGGTTTTGTCTCCCTTTTTGTGGATCGGTATTACGTTTGCAATTTTCCAGTCTGTCAGTACAACCCCTGTGTCAAGAGACTGTTGCAAGATCTTGGTTAGCGGTTTGTAAATAACATCTTTCATTTTTTTGAGTACTATTGGGAGGATCTCATCCGGCCCAGGGGATTTGTTTATTTTAAGAGCTCCTAGTCCCTTCAACACTTCTGCCTCTGTTATGCTAAAGTTATTTAAAACTGGATAGGAACAGGTCGACATGTGGGACATGTTGTCTGTGTCCTCCTCTGTAAAAACCTGTGAAAAGTAATCACTTAATATATTTGCTATTTTTATTTTCGTCTATGATTTTGCCATTTGTATCTCTTAGACATTTAACCTCCTCTTTGAATGTTCTCTTGCTGTTATAATATTGGAAAAATATTTTGGAATTGGTTTTAGCCCCCTTAGCAATATTGATTTCTATCTCTCTCTTGGCCTTTCTAACTTCCTTTTTGACTTGTGTTTGCAGTTCCAAGTACTCTTTCTGTGTACTTTGTTTTTGGTCCCTTTTAAACGCTCTGTAAAGTGCCTTGTTTTGCTGAATATTCTTTTTAATTGATCATTTAAACCATTTTGGCCATTTTGTTTTAGATTTAGATTTGTCTACTTTTGGGATGTAATTGTTTTGCGCCTCTAGTACTACATTTTTAAAAAACAGCCATCCTTTTTCTGTGGATGTTTTCTCTATTTTACGCCAATCTACTTCTGTTAGTCTCTGTTACATACCTTCATAGTTTGCTTTTCTAAAATTGTAAACCTTAGCTTTAGTCATTTCTTTTGGGGTTTTAAAAATCACTTCAAATTAGACCATGTTGTGGTCTGAGTTTGCCAATGGCTCTCTGACCTCTGTTTTAGTTATTCTGTCTTTGTTATTTGAAAAGACTAAATCAAGGCATGTGTAGGTTCTATAGACATTGTCATCTCAAATATATTGCAAATGTCATGGACTTTCTTATGTTATGTTCTTATGATATTGTATCAGGAATCTACATTGAATGAACTTCAATCTAATTTGTCTAGCTTTGCCTAGAGATAACGATCAACCTAACACCTTGAATGCACCAGGCACTCAGGAAACAAAAGGCTAATCAAACCCGTCTCCGTGATTTAATTAACCCGTCTAGTGAGAGAGAGGTGGTTTAGCATAGGAGTCTGAAAGAAAGAAAATAGCTTAAAGATTTAGAGATGTAAGACAAATTTCACATCATATTGATTTAATACCACCATGAGTACAAGATGGAAGCGTTTTTATTCTTAAATTGCCTAACAAGTATAGAATAACCCAGGTAATAAATCCCTAAGAGAATTAAACTGTTGGCAATGTCCAACCAAAGTCACGCCCAGCACCCAAAAATGAAGGGAAAACGGCTGTTTTAACTAGACACCTGACATAAAAAGTAGTGTTGCTATTACAGTGACGTAAATCTTAAGTAAGTAACTTTATTTTCTGTACCCCCAGTGTGTCTACATTACATTTCACCCCACTTTCTATATGAATATAAACTATATTTTTGTGCTGGATACGGGACTTTTATTTTGATACTTTGCCTGAGCTGAGCCGTTTTGAAAACCGGAAGTAATCATCTTATTGTTGCTTATTGTTGTTAGCTTCACGGAACTGTTAAAAGCCAGACTGAAATGGTTTGCTTAATAATACAGGTTTGAGTCCGTTGTTGGGGTCAGAGAATTGTGGTCACACTAATCACGTTAGACAGGTGGTCTCTTCTTAATACAAGTTTGATTCCGTTGCTGGGTCAGTGAATTAAGAGCGAAAGAGCCTCTGCTAATAAATAAATAAGTAAAACTCCAGGATCAGGGTGGAGAACCGCTGCCTACAGTATAGTACCCAAATCAACATTCCTGCTCGGTTTCAGATGTATAATTATTGTATATCTTCTCCCTCTTCCTCCCTCTGTGGATATGTAAATATAAAGACCAGACGAAATAAATACATTTTTACCGTGGTGTGTGTGTATATATATATATATATAAAGCAATAAATTAAAAAACAAATGGGTTGTAGGGAGATATGCAAATAAAGCATTACAAGAGCCAATCAAATCGCATGAAAGTTGCCTAACGGCTTCTACATTCACAGCGTTTTAAAAGTCACAGTCGCTGCATACATGATGATTGTTCACAGTTTTTATAATAAAGCCACAATTTTTATTTTATAAATACCGATCGATGATATGCAATGATATTTCATAAACATTTCTGTGAAACAAGAGCAAGGAACTGCCGCAACTTTGCAAACTCGTAAGGTGCTTGAAGCAAAATGAATATCGTTAGGTAAGAAGGCACAGCAGCACTTTGGAAAAAACTTTTAAAAAGCGGAAAAACTTGATTAATTTCATCGACGCGTTTCGGCTAACCCCTTCGTCAGGGTAATTCCAATTTCATACATAACGAAATCTCGAAATCTCTCCCCAAATAATGGAAAGGGCTCTGATGAATTGATAGTAATGTCGTCCCTGGATTAAGAACATAAGAACATAAGAAAGTTTACAAACGAGAGGAGGCCATTCAGCCCATCTTGCTCGTTTGGTTGTTAGTAGCTTATTGATCCCAGAATCTCATCAAGCAGCTTCTTGAAGGATCCCAGGGTGTCAGCTTCAACAACATTACTGGGGAGTTGGTTCCAGACCCTCACAATTCTCTGTGTAAAAAAGTGCCTCCTATTTTCTGTTCTGAATGCCCCTTTATCTAATCTCCATTTATGACCCCTGGTCCTTTTTTCTTTTTTCAAGTCAAAGAAGTCCCCCGGGTTGACATTGTCTATACCTTTTAGGATTTTGAATGTTTGAATCAGATCGCCGCGTAGTCTTATTTGTTCAAGACTGAATAGATTCAATTCTTTTAGCCTGTCTGCATACGACATGCCTTTTAAACCCGGGATAATTCTGGTTGCTCTTCTTTGCACTCTTTCTAGAGCAACAATATCCTTTTTGTAACGAGGTGACCAGAACTGAACACAATATTCTAGGTGAGGTCTTACTAATGCATTGTACAGTTTTAACATTACTTCCCTTGATTTAAATTCAACACTTCTCACAATATATCCAAGCATCTTGTTAGCCTTTTTTATAGCTTCCCCATATTCTCTAGATGAAGACATTTCTGAGTCAACATAAACTCCTAGGTCTTTTTCATAGTTCCCTTCTTCAATTTCAGTACCTCCCATATGATATTTATAATGCACATTTTTATTGCCCGCATGCAATACTTTACACTTTTCTCTATTAAATTTAATTTGCCATGTGTCTGCCCAGTTCTGAATGCTGTCGATCATTTTGAATGACCTTTCCTGCTGCAACAGCGTTTGCCACTCCTCCTATTTTTGTTTCGTCTGCAAATTTAACAAGTTTGCTTGCTGTACCGGAATCTAAATCATTAACGTAGATTAGGAATAGCAGAGGACCAAATACTGATCCCTGTGGTACACCACTGGTTACCTCGCTCCATTTGGAGGTTTCTCCTCTAATCAGTACTTTCTGTTTTCTACATGTTAACCAGTCCCTAATCCATGTGCATGCATTTCCTTGAATCCCTACTGCGTTCAGTTTGAGAATTAATTTTTTATGCGGGACATTGTCAAAAGCTTTCTGGAAATCTAAATAAACCATGTTGTATGCTTTGCAATTATCCATTGTCGATGTTGCATCCTCAAAAAAATCAAGCAGGTTAGTTAGACACGATCTCCCTTTCCTAAAACCATGCTGACTGTCTCCCAGGATATTGTTACCATATAGGTAATTTTCCATTTTGGATCTTATTATACTTTCCAAAAGTCTACATATAATAGAAGTCAATCTTATTGGTCTCCAGTTACCTGGTTCGGTTTTGTCTCCCTTTTTGTGGATCGGTATTACGTTTGCAATTTTCCAGTCTGTCAGTACAACCCCTGTGTCAAGAGACTGTTGCAAGATCTTGGTTAGCGGTTTGTAAATAACATCTTTCATTTTTTTGAGTACTATTGGGAGGATCTCATCCGGCCCAGGGGATTTGTTTATTTTAAGAGCTCCTAGTCCCTTCAACACTTCTGCCTCTGTTATGCTAAAGTTATTTAAAACTGGATAGGAACAGGTCGACATGTGGGACATGTTGTCTGTGTCCTCCTCTGTAAAAACCTGTGAAAAGTAATCACTTAATATATTTGCTATTTTTATTTTCGTCTATGATTTTGCCATTTGTATCTCTTAGACATTTTACCTCCTCTTTGAATGTTCTCTTGCTGTTATAATATTGGAAAAATATTTTGGAATTGGTTTTAGCCCCCTTAGCAATATTGATTTCTATCTCTCTCTTGGCCTTTCTAACTTCCTTTTTGACTTGTGTTTGCAGTTCCAAGTACTCTTTCTGTGTACTTTGTTTTTGGTCCCTTTTCAACGCTCTGTAAAGTGCCTTGTTTTGCTGAATATTCTTTTTAATTGATCTATTAAACCATTTTGGCCATTTTGTTTTAGATTTAGATTTGTCTACTTTTGGGATGTAATTGTTTTGCGCCTCTAGTACTACATTTTTAAAAAACAGCCATCCTTTTTCTGTGGATGTTTTCTCTATTTTACGCCAATCTACTTCTGTTAGTCTCTGTTACATACCTTCATAGTTTGCTTTTCTAAAATTGTAAACCTTAGCTTTAGTCATTTCTTTTGGGGTTTTAAAAATCACTTCAAATTAGACCATGTTGTGGTCTGAGTTTGCCAATGGCTCTCTGACCTCTGTTTTAGTTATTCTGTCTTTGTTATTTGAAAAGACTAAATCAAGGCATGTGTAGGTTCTATAGACATTGTCATCTCAAATATATTGCAAATGTCATGGACTTTCTTATGTTATGTTCTTATGATATTGTATCAGGAATCTACATTGAATGAACTTCAATCTAATTTGTCTAGCTTTGCCTAGAGATAACGATCAACCTAACACCTTGAATGCACCAGGCACTCAGGAAACAAAAGGCTAATCAAACCCGTCTCCGTGATTTAATTAACCCGTCTAGTGAGAGAGAGGTGGTTTAGCATAGGAGTCTGAAAGAAAGAAAATAGCTTAAAGATTTAGAGATGTAAGACAAATTTCACATCATATTGATTTAATACCACCATGAGTACAAGATGGAAGCGTTTTTATTCTTAAATTGCCTAACAAGTATAGAATAACCCAGGTAATAAATCCCTAAGAGAATTAAACTGTTGGCAATGTCCAACCAAAGTCGCGCCCAGCACCCAAAAATGAAGGGAAAACGGCTGTTTTAACTAGACACCTGACATAAAAAGTAGTGTTGCTATTACAGTGACGTAAATCTTAAGTAAGTAACTTTATTTTCTGTACCCCCAGTGTGTCTACATTACATTTCACCCCACTTTCTATATGAATATAAACTATATTTTTGTGCTGGATACGGGACTTTTATTTTGATACTTTGCCTGAGCTGAGCCGTTTTGAAAACCGGAAGTAATCATCTTATTGTTGCTTATTGTTGTTAGCTTCACGGAACTGTTAAAAGCCAGACTGAAATGGTTTGCTTAATAATACAGGTTTGAGTCCGTTGTTGGGGTCAGAGAATTGTGGTCACACTAATCACGTTAGACAGGTGGTCTCTTCTTAATACAAGTTTGATTCCGTTGCTGGGTCAGTGAATTAAGAGCGAAAGAGCCTCTGCTAATAAATAAATAAGTAAAACTCCAGGATCAGGGTGGAGAACCGCTGCCTACAGTATAGTACCCAAATCAACATTCCTGCTCGGTTTCAGATGTATAATTATTGTATATCTTCTCCCTCTTCCTCCCTCTGTGGATATGTAAATATAAAGACCAGACGAAATAAATACATTTTTACCGTGGTGTGTGTGTATATATATATATATATAAAGCAATAAATTAAAAAACAAATGGGTTGTAGGGAGATATGCAAATAAAGCATTACAAGAGCCAATCAAATCGCATGAAAGTTGCCTAACGGCTTCTACATTCACAGCGTTTTAAAAGTCACAGTCGCTGCATACATGATGATTGTTCACAGTTTTTATAATAAAGCCACAATTTTTATTTTATAAATACCGATCGATAATATGCAATGATATTTCATAAACATTTCTGTGAAACAAGAGCAAGGAACTGCCGCAACTTTGCAAACTCGTAAGGTGCTTGAAGCAAAATGAATATCGTTAGGTAAGAAGGCACAGCAGCACTTTGGAAAAAACTTTTAAAAAGCGGAAAAACTTGATTAATTTCATCGACGCGTTTCGGCTAACCCCTTCGTCAGGGTAATTCCAATTTCATACATAACGAAATCTCGAAATCTCTCCCCAAATAATGGAAAGGGCTCTGATGAATTGATAGTAATGTCGTCCCTGGATTAAGAACATAAGAACATAAGAAAGTTTACAAACGAGAGGAGGCCATTCAGCCCATCTTGCTCGTTTGGTTGTTAGTAGCTTATTGATCCCAGAATCTCATCAAGCAGCTTCTTGAAGGATCCCAGGGTGTCAGCTTCAACAACATTACTGGGGAGTTGGTTCCAGACCCTCACAATTCTCTGTGTAAAAAAGTGCCTCCTATTTTCTGTTCTGAATGCCCCTTTATCTAATCTCCATTTATGACCCCTGGTCCTTTTTTCTTTTTTCAAGTCAAAGAAGTCCCCCGGGTTGACATTGTCTATACCTTTTAGGATTTTGAATGTTTGAATCAGATCGCCGCGTAGTCTTATTTGTTCAAGACTGAATAGATTCAATTCTTTTAGCCTGTCTGCATACGACATGCCTTTTAAACCCGGGATAATTCTGGTTGCTCTTCTTTGCACTCTTTCTAGAGCAACAATATCCTTTTTGTAACGAGGTGACCAGAACTGAACACAATATTCTAGGTGAGGTCTTACTAATGCATTGTACAGTTTTAACATTACTTCCCTTGATTTAAATTCAACACTTCTCACAATATATCCAAGCATCTTGTTAGCCTTTTTTATAGCTTCCCCATATTCTCTAGATGAAGACATTTCTGAGTCAACATAAACTCCTAGGTCTTTTTCATAGTTCCCTTCTTCAATTTCAGTACCTCCCATATGATATTTATAATGCACATTTTTATTGCCCGCATGCAATACTTTACACTTTTCTCTATTAAATTTAATTTGCCATGTGTCTGCCCAGTTCTGAATGCTGTCGATCATTTTGAATGACCTTTCCTGCTGCAACAGCGTTTGCCACTCCTCCTATTTTTGTTTCGTCTGCAAATTTAACAAGTTTGCTTGCTGTACCGGAATCTAAATCATTAACGTAGATTAGGAATAGCAGAGGACCAAATACTGATCCCTGTGGTACACCACTGGTTACCTCGCTCCATTTGGAGGTTTCTCCTCTAATCAGTACTTTCTGTTTTCTACATGTTAACCAGTCCCTAATCCATGTGCATGCATTTCCTTGAATCCCTACTGCGTTCAGTTTGAGAATTAATTTTTTATGCGGGACATTGTCAAAAGCTTTCTGGAAATCTAAATAAACCATGTTGTATGCTTTGCAATTATCCATTGTCGATGTTGCATCCTCAAAAAAATCAAGCAGGTTAGTTAGACACGATCTCCCTTTCCTAAAACCATGCTGACTGTCTCCCAGGATATTGTTACCATATAGGTAATTTTCCATTTTGGATCTTATTATACTTTCCAAAAGTCTACATATAATAGAAGTCAATCTTATTGGTCTCCAGTTACCTGGTTCGGTTTTGTCTCCCTTTTTGTGGATCGGTATTACGTTTGCAATTTTCCAGTCTGTCAGTACAACCCCTGTGTCAAGAGACTGTTGCAAGATCTTGGTTAGCGGTTTGTAAATAACATCTTTCATTTTTTTGAGTACTATTGGGAGGATCTCATCCGGCCCAGGGGATTTGTTTATTTTAAGAGCTCCTAGTCCCTTCAACACTTCTGCCTCTGTTATGCTAAAGTTATTTAAAACTGGATAGGAACAGGTCGACATGTGGGACATGTTGTCTGTGTCCTCCTCTGTAAAAACCTGTGAAAAGTAATCACTTAATATATTTGCTATTTTTATTTTCGTCTATGATTTTGCCATTTGTATCTCTTAGACATTTAACCTCCTCTTTGAATGTTCTCTTGCTGTTATAATATTGGAAAAATATTTTGGAATTGGTTTTAGCCCCCTTAGCAATATTGATTTCTATCTCTCTCTTGGCCTTTCTAACTTCCTTTTTGACTTGTGTTTGCAGTTCCAAGTACTCTTTCTGTGTACTTTGTTTTTGGTCCCTTTTAAACGCTCTGTAAAGTGCCTTGTTTTGCTGAATATTCTTTTTAATTGATCATTTAAACCATTTTGGCCATTTTGTTTTAGATTTAGATTTGTCTACTTTTGGGATGTAATTGTTTTGCGCCTCTAGTACTACATTTTTAAAAAACAGCCATCCTTTTTCTGTGGATGTTTTCTCTATTTTACGCCAATCTACTTCTGTTAGTCTCTGTTACATACCTTCATAGTTTGCTTTTCTAAAATTGTAAACCTTAGCTTTAGTCATTTCTTTTGGGGTTTTAAAAATCACTTCAAATTAGACCATGTTGTGGTCTGAGTTTGCCAATGGCTCTCTGACCTCTGTTTTAGTTATTCTGTCTTTGTTATTTGAAAAGACTAAATCAAGGCATGTGTAGGTTCTATAGACATTGTCATCTCAAATATATTGCAAATGTCATGGACTTTCTTATGTTATGTTCTTATGATATTGTATCAGGAATCTACATTGAATGAACTTCAATCTAATTTGTCTAGCTTTGCCTAGAGATAACGATCAACCTAACACCTTGAATGCACCAGGCACTCAGGAAACAAAAGGCTAATCAAACCCGTCTCCGTGATTTAATTAACCCGTCTAGTGAGAGAGAGGTGGTTTAGCATAGGAGTCTGAAAGAAAGAAAATAGCTTAAAGATTTAGAGATGTAAGACAAATTTCACATCATATTGATTTAATACCACCATGAGTACAAGATGGAAGCGTTTTTATTCTTAAATTGCCTAACAAGTATAGAATAACCCAGGTAATAAATCCCTAAGAGAATTAAACTGTTGGCAATGTCCAACCAAAGTCGCAACCGCAACCAGACGTGTTTGGTGTCTAAAGAAATGTAATTTCTTATGGTAAAAATAACGGGAATTCAGAATAAAATCTGAATTATTTAGCAAAAGTTATGCACGTTTTAAAAGTTTCCCCTTTCCAGATTATGATAAAGAACTAATCAGACAGAGGAAGGGGGGAGAAATCAATCAAGATTGCAAGCCCATTCGCTACAAAATAGCCAATTGGAGCATGCAGCGGGAAATTCAAATAATCTCTTTGTTTGAAAAGTATAAACCCCCCTGCTTTAGCCCAGCTCCTTGTCCCCAGCTCTAGCCCTCTAATCTGAGACCCCAGCTCTACCCCGCTACGCTTGCCCCAGACCTGCATTATCCCTCTGCGCTATCCCCTGACCACGGATCCCTGCTCGCTCAGATTCTAAGAAACTACAAAACTGCACCTGGAGCCCTCAGCTCTCAGTATTTATCCATCAAGGGTGGGGGCCCTGACACTCGGAGAAACACAAGGTAACAGAACGCTGAAAGTGACTGCTTTTCAGGCTAGGTTACAATACTCTTAAATATCTATTCAGGTATTGTGTGACCCCTTGTTGTGTCAGTATGTACTAGTATTTCTTTGGTTGTTTTAAACCTTAGTTCTCATTGTAATGCTTTTAATGTGACATTAATTGTGTAACTGTTTTGTGTGATTTTCAAACTTTTATATTGTTGCATGCTTAATAAATACCATCTTTCTAAGAAGAGATTCCCAGTATTGAGTCATTCGCTCATGTGGAACAAACACGATTTATGAACTTTGAACAGTCTGGAATGTGATCTATTTTTGGCTTGTTGTAATGTGTAAATCCGCCATCGTTTTCAGAGAGCGATATTAAAAACGGGTGTGTACATTATTATAGGACACTGTTTATTGTAGAGGTCCCACCGAGATCTTGACTATCGAAGGTATCTTTATCCCCTACAGTTTTTGGAGGTCCTTTAATTTATTGCTCTTAAGAATATATTAACTGCCTACAATAGTACCCACAGCTTAAATTGGAGGTCCCACCGAGATATTTCGAATTGTTGAGTAGTGAATGTATTTAATATTGATGAATCTGTTTGATGCTTAAACATGCTAATGCTGTGATTATTGTTGAAAATTCAGATGATTGAGCTGCTACCCCATAATTGTAGTAAATCTAACTACACAAATTCCTTAATTAGTGAATACATTGTGGCAATTGTGGCACATTGCTGGGAGCTTGTCTTGAGTCTGAGTTACAGTGTTCCACTATAGGAGAAAAGCTTTGAGTTTTAAACTCTAGCGTGTCTGCCCCCATCTAAAAATCATAATTTGCTAGCCGTTCGATGTTTCAGTACTTGTGCTATCAGCAATATGGGTTTTTAATGTACGCAAAGCGGACATTTCTAATTCACTGGTAACAGCAAGGCTGGATGCTAACCTGGGCTGCAAGTTGAGGAGGTTTGTGGGGTGGTCTCCGAACGTGAGTTCACCGTTTCCATTCCAAGCGGGTATTTCTGTGGTGGACCGCTTATGTTCTATTCTGTATTAACTAATAAATACAAACATTTAACCGGGTATGATTCAAGCATACCACTTTCACGGGTGTAGCTTGATTGTTTGATTGTTATTATTTGTTTATTTAGCAGACGCCTTTATCCAAGGCGACTTACAGAGACTAGGGTGTGTGAACTATGCATCAGCTGCAGAGTCACTTACAACTACGTCTCACCCGAAAGACGGAGCACAAGGAGGTTAAGTGACTTGCTCAGGGTCACACAATGAGTCAGTGGCTGAGGTGGGATTTGAACCGGGGACCTCCTGGTTACAAGCCCATTTCTTTAACCACTGGACCACACAGCCTCTGTTAGCATTGCACACATTGGTTTTGTTTCTACTTTCATGCCAATTCAGTTGGTAAGCTTAGGCATAAATGATTGTAAGGTGATTTTGAATTCAAGGACCTTATTGCAGTGTGACGATTGAATAACTGGAGTGTTGAGTGTGAAGTTGGAAACGCCAGCTCACTTACTGATTACAATACGGCCTCAAACGATTGGTTAAATGATTGACAAATGTTGAGATATTGATTTCATGGCTAAAACAAAGATCAGCAAATATACGCGTTACTAAACCCAGAGAGAGGCTGGATAACTTTATTGTGTGTATCTGCAGCCATAAGACCCGCATTCCAGATAAGTGGAGCAGGGGAGCCTAAGACAGATCAAAATAATTAGCTACGTGATTGATGTTTGAAGAATTATCAGCCATACCAGGGGGTAATCGCATGACTAAGCTGAATATTGTAAAGCCACATTGATTCTCAATTTGAATGTTAAAAGTAAGCCAATTGTCACGTAGCCGATTTGATCAGTTAAGCAACCAACTCTCCTTCAATCAATCGTATTAACACAATAGGTACTCACCTTTTTAATCAACCCTTACAAACAATGAAACCTGGTAAAGATTAACTGAAATGTGTTGTATTCCTCAAGCAGCATAGGAATAGTTTTGGATGTGCTGTTAATTGTCCAAGGCAGTGGAATGTGTAATTCTCCATGTAACCTGACTATTAACTCTTAAATTCCCAAATCAGAGGCTGTACGAAGTATTAACCTTGTATTGTTCCTGTGCTCTTATTTTTGTTTTTGTATCCTGCAAGCAGTATAGGTATAATTTGGATGTGCTGTTAATTTTTCAAGGCAGTGGAATGCATAATTCTCCACATGACCTGATTATTAACTCTTTAATTCCCAAATTAACCATTAACAGAAATTTAACTGCAAACAGTGTAGAAATAATTTGGATGCATTGTTAATTTATTCAAGGTAGTGGAATGCATAATTCTCCATATCACCTGAGTTAACTTAAATTCCCAAATTAACTGTTAACCTCTTATGAGATTGTATTGTTATGCTCTTTATTTTTCCCTTTGTGTATTGTTTGTTATCCCCTTGCTATCTCACCCCTGTTCATTCTCTCTCTAATTTGCTTCTATCAATTGTTTGTCAGTACCTTATTATTTTGTTTTATTATTTTGTACTTTATTCCTGCTTCTAATCTGTTTCTTTTCATTCTATTTTGTTACGGTACTATTTTGTTTCTCTTGTTTACTCTCATTTCATTTCCTTTTTTTTTTTTTAAAGATTTATTTAGATTTTTTTTTTGTTGATGTTGTTGTACCACAGAGTACACAATTTGAACACTCAGCAAACCAATCATTTTTCTGAGTTTGTGAATCCTAAATTTAGGAAGTAAATTCCTTGACTCTGTGAAATTAAATAAGTTCAAGATAAAGATTAGGAATAATCCAATTACTCTTTAGGGACAAGATAAATTTGTCCTAAAACACTAGTTTAGTGCCATTGAGTAGGTAATATTCAGTCAACGAATATACAGTAGATTACACAGATGTTATTCCTGTGATAACCTTAATTCCCTAAGCTATATCCCAGATATATCTATTTAAAAAGGAATAATTTATAGGGAACCCATTGTTCCCCACTCTGCCATCTAGTGGTGGAGTAGTATTTATTTATTTTGCCCTTCCTATTTTCAAATCTTGTAGTCTGCATTGCCTGACTAAAATAGGATACATTTTGCTACTAGATTTCCCATAGAAGTTTACTATACAAGAAGAGAAATTCCCTGTTTCTTTTGCTCTCTCTATCTCTCTCTCTTGAGCCACTAAAGATTGCTGTTAGTTCCTTGAAAATAACTCTCTCTCTCTATTTTCTTCCCCAAGCACATAGCGTAGGAGAGCCAGCCGTCAGGAGACCTAGCAGAGAATCACTATTATCCTAAGAGCTACTCTCATACGGAGGCTTCTGCTAATTCACCCGGCTGGACACCCCTCATAGAAGCGTGAGTGCCCCTAGTTACACATACACACACACACACACACCCACACACACCCACACACACACACACACACGCGCGCACTACAGATTAAGTTAAGTCAGGATTCACTTGAATACTGAGTGCTAACTTCTAACTCCCAACCAATAGAGCCCCTAGTTAGAGTAGTGTAGGGATCAGAAATGGCAACCGAACTGCTGGACATCTCCGCATTCCTCTACAATGCTGCAATCCAAGAACCCAACCATGCACCTGAGATCATCGAATGGAAAAGCTGCACTGTGGCTGAGCTGGAAAGCTACCAGCAAGAACACACCTGGCAATGTGAGGAAAACCCCAAAATGAGATCGGCGTACAGAGCAACACGCTACGCTGTTGTTGGTTTTGCGGCCCACTGTGGATGGCAACAGGTCCTCAATGACATTGAACTCCAAAAGGACACAGTCAGAGACAAAAACTCTGAGATTAAAACACAAACAAACCTGATTGCCACCCTCACTACTGACATAGACAGACTGGAGAACAGAGTCAAGGAACTTGAACAAGAGGCCGCAGCTGAGGATCTACAAGACAGAGAGCAGCAGATAAGAGACCTCCAGCAGCAGATAGGAGACTTCCAGCGACAGATGGAAGACCAAAGAGAGCAGTACAACTGCCTGAGCTCGCTGCTGCAACAACAAGATGAGGAAATCAATAGGCTCCACGAAGAGCTAGAAGAAAGAAAGGAGGATCTTGTAAAAGCAAATACAGAGATTCGCAACCTCCAAAAGATAAGGCTGCAGGTGTCAACTCAAAGACTGTCCACTAGAGTTGAATCAACCTCTGCGCCTACTAATAATCCAGAGCTACCTCCCAGAGAACTAGATTATCTAAGAAGGTCAGATCAGCGCTCAGACCAAAGATCCAGAGCTGGAATGACCTCCCTAACCACAAACAATACTGAAGCAGGAAGCCTACAAGAAATAGTGAACCAGCTCTCCAGAGAAGTGGCACGGCTCCGAAACAGAGACCAACGACTGCAAGAAGCTGCCTCAAGTGCGCCACCCGGTGTGCAACGCTACGCGTTCAGTTATAACAGTCTCCACCGAAACGCTGCCGAGAGTGTGACCTCGCTACCTGAGTACACTCCGCTTCCCAGAAGGCAAGTCCCTGACAGAATGCAGAGCCCAGCCTATACCTCTGCAACACACAATGGTGAAACAGGGCAACATGAACTGAGAACTAATGGTTTGTACCAAGTGGACAGAGCACCTCACCGCTTGCTGCCTTCCACCTGTCTTGGAGAAAAAGAAATCTACCAAGTCCACAAGCTAGCGTCAACCCTCAACAAGTTTGACCCAGCTAAAAGAGACATCACCATTGAGGGACATATCAGTCGCATAAGAGACAATGTAGAAGATTGGAGACTGACAAAGGACCTGCTTAAAGCCAAGCTGCTGTCCCTTGTTGACACTTGTTGACACAGTTCAAGAATGGACTTCTACATTATCGACTGAAACTAGAAAAAACTTAGAGAAACTGTGTGAAGCACTAACACAGAGATACTCCAGGTATGGCAACTCCTGCACGGCCCTGCACACAGCCTGTCTCAGACAGTGCAAGAAGGATGAGGACCCTCGAGACTTCTACGAGGAACTTAAACGCCTTTACCATGCTGGTGAGCCTAACCCTGGAGAAAATGTGGACAAACGCTTCAAACAACTGTACATTCGCAGCTTGCCCCAAGAAGTAAGAGTTGCCATAAGTGCGGTGGTAAATGCGGACACGCCCATGCACGACATCCTGAAAGCTGCTACGACAGTATGGCAAAATGCACAGGTTTCCAAAATGCCTGCAAGAAAAGTACAAGAAACTCCCCAAGTAGTAGCAGTTACAACCACATCAGACTTCCTTGAACCTGAGGGGGGTGAACTGCCTCCAAATAATCCTACTTGGAAGAAAACACTGCCATCTAACAGCAGCCAGAAATCCACAGAGAGAAACCACCCGCGGCGACGAGAATACTCTGATGGGCCCCACAAGAACTACAATCAACACAAGAACTACAATCAACACAAGAACTACAAACCACCTAACCATGAGGGATACCACCAAGGCAACAGGAGAGTAGATGATTGGAAGGAAAAGCGACAACAGGAACTTGAGCAGGAAGTGCAACGTTGTGTACGACAACACATGCAAAACTTGATGTCGACTCCTCCTCCTACTGCACCACATGCTACTGAGATTGACCCCTAGTGGATCTAGGAATTGCCAGACCAACACCTCTAAACACGCACCTGACAGCTGACTAAGCCAAGATCCCTCTACACCCAGTAAAGTAAAGGCAATACACTTGCAAGGTGTGGAGGAGGAGCTCCAACCACTCGCAGAAACCCCAACACTGGAAGACGAAGCACACTCTCTCCAAGAAGAAAAAGCATCCACAACCCAGGTCGAAGCAGAAGTGTCTAGTTTGACGAAACTAGCCGTCACAGCTCAAAAGCGAATCTATCTGGGCACCCTTATTAGGAAAGGCGTGCCCAGTGCAGAAGCAGAAAACCTTCCAGAAGATCCCCCAGAACCTAATCCCCATTTGAACTACAATGAGGATGTGTGCCGGGGACTGCCGAACGTCTACATAGACGGCAGTGCAACCAGGAAGGGAGGAACACTGAAGGCAGGAGTAGGACTTATTTGGGAACATAATTCGTTCCAAAAGAGTTACCACCTGCAATCAAAAACCAGCCAATATGCCGAGTTGGTAGGAGCTTTGCTGGCTGTCCAAACCGTTATCCAGCAGGACATTACAGAATTTGTAATATGTACAGACTCTGCATACACAAAGGACAGTTTTATTAACTACCTGCCTGACTGGAAACGAAAGGGCATGAGGAAACCTGACGGTAAACCAGTTGCAAACCTAGAGCTGATACTGGCTATCGATCAACTTGTCTCTGAACATGCCCTCAAGATCTACTGGAAGAAGGTAGTGGGGCACTCGCTTGTTGAGGGACCCGAAAAACAAGGGAACGACCAAGCAGACAGGCTGGCAAAAGACGGCGCTTCGAATGGAGAAAACTGGGAACTCAGCCCAGAACTCCAAGTAATGGTCCATGCCATCACCTGCAGACAAGCCAAACAAGGACAAGATATAGCCCTATCACCACAGGTGACGGCCACCTTGTACAACGAAGAGCTACCCACAGATTTGGTAGAAATGCAAGAAGGCGATGCTACAATCTGCAAGATGCGCAACCATGTCCAAGATGCTGAAGCAAACCCACTCACCCCAGCTAGCCTGCTCGATGATCCCGAACTGAAAATCCCGGCAAGTCAGAAGCGAAAGATCTCCCTTAAAACAGGACTACTTGTGTTCACCCATGAAAACGATAATCTACCCAGATGGATAGTCTCTCGGAGTTACCGAAAAACAATGTTGCAACATTATTATTATTATTATTTATTTCTTAGCAGACGCCCTTATCCAGGGTGACTTACAATTGTTAATGTGCTCATGATGAACCATGCAGAAGAGGCTTCCCTCGACATTTATAATTAGTATACTACTGTTGCTAGTATGGACCTGTATCAAGATTTTGTATTGTGTGTTGTCATTATTTTAGAATTGTATTTTCTTTTTTTCTTATTTTGCTAGTTGTAGCCAATGTTTTAGGAAATTGGACATTTGCTTGAACTGCACCACCACCTTCCTTGCCAAATAAAGGCAGTAACTAGGTTTTGAAGTACAAGAGCTGTTTTTAATGCTATTCTTCTTCAGAAAGGGGGGAGTTGTAGGTTCTAGAGACATTGTCATCTCAAATATATTGCAAATGTCATGGACTTTCTTATGTTATGTTCTTATGATATTGTATCAGGAATCTACATTGAATGAACTTTAATCTAATTTGTCTAGCTTTGCCTAGAGATAACGATCAACCTAACACCTTGAATGCACCAGGCACTCAGTAAACAAAAGGCTAATCAAACCCGTCTCCGTGATTTAATTAACCCGTCTAGTGAGAGAGAGGTGGTTTAGCATAGGAGTCTGAAAGAGAGAAAATAGCTTAAAGATTTAGAGATGTAAGACAAATTTCACATCATATTGATTTAATACCACCATGAGTACAAGATGGAAGCGTTTTTATTCTTAAATTGCCTAACAAGTATAGAATAACCCAGGTAATAAATCCCTAAGAGAATTAAACTGTTGGCAATGTCCAACCAAAGTCGCGCCCAGCACCCAAAAATGAAGGGAAAACGGCTGTTTTAACTAGACACCTGACATAAAAAGTAGTGTTGCTATTACAGTGACGTAAATCTTAAGTAAGTAACTTTATTTTCTGTACCCCCAGTGTGTCTACATTACATTTCACCCCACTTTCTATATGAATATAAACTATATTTTTGTGCTGGATACGGGACTTTTATTTTGATACTTTGCCTGAGCTGAGCCGTTTTGAAAACCGGAAGTAATCATCTTATTGTTGCTTATTGTTGTTAGCTTCACGGAACTGTTAAAAGCCAGACTGAAATGGTTTGCTTAATAATACAGGTTTGAGTCCGTTGTTGGGGTCAGAGAATTGTGGTCACACTGGTCACGTTAGACAGGTGGTCTCTTCTTAATACAAGTTTGATTCCGTTGCTGGGTCAGTGAATTAAGAGCGAAAGAGCCTCTGCTAATAAATAAATAAATAAATAAAACTCCAGGATCAGGGTGGAGAACCGCTGCCTACAGTATAGTACCCAAATCAACATTCCTGCTCGGTTTCAGATGTATAATTATTGTATATCTTCTCCCTCTTCCTCCCTCTGTGGATATGTAAATATAAAGACCAGACGAAATAAATACATTTTTACCGTGGTGTGTGTGTATATATATATATATATATATAAAGCAATAAATTAAAAAACAAATGGGTTGTAGGGAGATATGCAAATAAAGCATTACAAGAGCCAATCAAATCGCATGAAAGTTGCCTAACGGCTTCTACATTCACAGCGTTTTAAAAGTCACAGTCGCTGCATACATGATGATTGTTCACAGTTTTTATAATAAAGCCACAATTTTTATTTTATAAATACCGATCGATGATATGCAATGATATTTCATAAACATTTCTGTAAAACAAGAGCAAGGAACTGCCGCAACTTTGCAAACTCGTAAGGTGCTTGAAGCAAAATGAATATCGTTAGGTAAGAAGGCACAGCAGCACTTTGGAAAACACTTTTAAAAAGCGGAAAAACTTGATTAATTTCATCGACGCGTTTCGGCTAACCCCTTCGTCAGGGTAATTCCAATTTCATACATAACGAAATCTCGAAATCTCTCCCCAAATAATGGAAAGGGCTCTGATGAATTGATAGTAATGTCGTCCCTGGATTAAGAGCATAAGAACATAAGAAAGTTTACAAACGAGAGGAGGCCATTCAGCCCATCTTGCTCGTTTGGTTGTTAGTAGCTTATTGATCCCAGAATCTCATCAAGCAGCTTCTTGAAGGATCCCAGGGTGTCAGCTTCAACAACATTACTGGGGAGTTGGTTCCAGACCCTCACAATTCTCTGTGTAAAAAAGTGCCTCCTATTTTCTGTTCTGAATGCCCCTTTATCTAATCTCCATTTATGACCCCTGGTCCTTTTTTCTTTTTTCAAGTCAAAGAAGTCCCCCGGGTTGACATTGTCTATACCTTTTAGGATTTTGAATGTTTGAATCAGATCGCCGCGTAGTCTTCTTTGTTCAAGACTGAATAGATTCAATTCTTTTAGCCTGTCTGCATACGACATGCCTTTTAAACCCGGGATAATTCTGGTTGCTCTTCTTTGCACTCTTTCTAGAGCAACAATATCCTTTTTGTAACGAGGTGACCAGAACTGAACACAATATTCTAGGTGAGGTCTTACTAATGCATTGTACAGTTTTAACATTACTTCCCTTGATTTAAATTCAACACTTCTCACAATATATCCAAGCATCTTGTTAGCCTTTTTTATAGCTTCCCCATATTGTCTAGATGAAGACATTTCTGAGTCAACATAAACTCCTAGGTCTTTTTCATAGTTCCCTTCTTCAATTTCACTATCTCCCATATGATATTTATAATGCACATTTTTATTGCCCGCATGCAATACTTTACACTTTTCTCTATTAAATTTAATTTGCCATGTGTCTGCCCAGTTCTGAATGCTGTCGATCATTTTGAATGACCTTTCCTGCTGCAACAGCGTTTGCCACTCCTCCTATTTTTGTGTCGTCTGCAAATTTAACGAGTTTGCTTACTATATCAGAGTCTAAATCATTAATGTAGATTAGGAATAGCAGAGGACCTAATACTGATCCCTGTGGTACACCACTGGTTACCTCGCTCCATTTTGAGGTTTCTCCTCTAATCAGTACTTTCTGTTTTCTACATGTTAACCACTCCCTAATCCATGTGCATGCATTTCCTTGAATCCCTACTGTGTTCAGTTTCAGAATTAATCTTTTATGCAGGACTTTGTCAAAAGCTTTCTGGAAATCTAAATAAACCATATCGTATGCATTGCAGTTATCCATTTTCAATGTTGCATCCTCAGAAAAGTCAAGTAGGTTAGTTAGACATGATCTCCCTTTCCTAAAAACCATGCTGGCTGTCTCCCAGGATATTGTTACCATATAGGTCATTTTCCATTTTGGATCTTATTATAGTTTCAATAAGTTTACATATAATAGATGTCAGGCATATTGGTCTGTAGTTACCTGGTTCGGTTTTGTCTCCCTTTTTGTGGATTGGTATTACGTTTGCTATTTTCCAGTCTGTTGGTACAACCCCTGTGTCAAGAGACTGTTGCATGATCTTGGTTAGCGGTTTGTAAATAACTTCTTTCATTTCTTTGAGTACTATTGGGAGGATCTCATCTGGCCCAGGGGATTTGTTTATTTTAAGAGCTCCTAGTCCCTTTAACACTAAAGTGTAGCATTACACAAGAAACCCGTGTTGCTAAACAACATTCAAAACTGTTCAATTGAAAGCGGTTAAAACTTGAACTCGTTGCCTTACCGCTCGTCGGTATTCAATAGACTGGATAGTCGTCCCACTGTTTTCCCAACACTGTCCACAAGAGGGTGTGTGTGTGCTATAAATGAACACAGCGCCGTCTGTACACTGATTCTGAAACTAAGACAAAGGGAACCCGTTCTGAAAACTCCAGTTTTCAGAAGTAGGCGCCTCGTTTTAGTTGATTTGAGAAACACAAGTACAGCTTGTGTTACTATAGTGATGCTCGTGTAATGGCGTCTCTAGACTTTTGCTGCATGTATACAATTATCTTGCTAAAGCACTGAGCTTTATTATACCGACTATCAGATCTATTTCTTCATTCAAAGCAGCATCATTAGCTATTTTAAACGGAAACAGGGATTTTTAGATCTGAAACGAGGCATTGGAATTTTTTTTGTAGTAGATACATTTTCTGCTTTTTCCTCCTGGATGCACTCGCATCACCTCAAACTCAACCTCTCTAAATCTGACCTCCTTTTCTTTCCCTCCTCCTCCCCCTCCTCTGATCTCTCTATCTATGTTCCTCTGGAATCTACCACACTCTCTCCCTCTTCCTCCGCTAAGAACCTTGGAGTCACCCTGGACCCCTGCCTCTCTTATTCCCAGCACATGTCCACTCTGGCACGCACTTGAACAAAAGTTATTGTATTTCTTGCTCTTATTGTATTACTTGTATTGTAACACTTGAAATGTATTTGCTTACGATTGTAAGTCGCCCTGGATAAGGGCGTCTGCTAAGAAATAAATAATAATAATAATAATTTTTTTGACTTGGAAGAAAGGTTTACCGTGTTAAATGTGGAGTGTTAAAAGTGAATTATTTAGAGTTATACCGTCTATTAAAAGAAGATTCCAGGAAATAAAAAAAAACGATTTTTTAAATCCCTTATTAGTTATTCCAGCTAGAAAGCTAATATTTTGTGCAAGCAAACCAGGGTCTGTGTACCTATACTGCCTTGAACGGTTTTGTTTTTTGGGGAACGTTACTGTTTACATTTTTTTGCATTTTGAAGTATTGAATCTTTCTTGAAGAGTATACGTTTTTTACAAATGATTTGTTTTATTTATTGTGCTGCAACAGGACTGCAGTTGAAATTGTTTTATTTGAAAACAAACTGTGTTAAAAGCAAATGTTGCCATTTAACTAATTATTATTATTATTATTATTATTATTATTATTATTATTATTATTATTATTATTATTATTATTATTATTAATAAACTGACATTGGTTCGCATTTAAAATGTGTTTTTTTTTTAACTTAAATAACAAAGGTTTAAAGACTGAAATATTAAAAGAAAGAAATACCGTGTAAATTCTACCAAGGAAAAAAAAAACAGTTTGAGTGTTGAGATTATTTTTCATGATTAAGGGTTTATACACTGAGAGTAGTGTGTTGTTTGGGTAAATCTGATTGCTGAAATGTGGTAAAGTGGGTAGCTGTCACCTGACAGAAAGGGACTAAATTTAGGGTTTAAGCAAACTTGTAGAATTCTTCAGCTTTTCTCCCCAAACAAAATAATTCATATGTTTTTTTTTTTTTAAAACCGCACCAAGAAAATTAAGGTGCAATAAAGAATTTTGGTTTACAACTTTTGAGTTGGATGTAAGGTTTCAGTACACTTATTGTTGAAGGTGAGTTTTATTACACCGTGTAACAATTTTTTTATTTTTTTTGTTCCTGGGTAGTAAGTGTTATTTCCTAATTGCTTATGCCTCAAAAGTATAGAAAATGGCTATTATTCCCCACAAACTTTGCTTTTGTGACCAGGACAGTGATATTTTGAAATTTACCTATTTTCCAGAACATTCCAGATAGATTCAGTGCTGAGTAAACTTGGAGTAACTTCTAGAACTTTCTAGAACTTTCCAGTAATATAAATAGTAGTATAAATACAGGGGCCTTAAGCCCACCAGTTCAGTTTAGTTCCAGCTGCCTAAGTGGATACATTTTTCTGAGATGGCATCAAGAGGCTGCAATGGTGGCATTCCTGATGGGTCTCCAAGGCGGTTTTACCAAGTTTCCCTGCTATCTTTGCCTTTGGGACAGCAGGGACACCAAGGCGCACTACCACAGACGGGACTGGCCACAGCGGACCGAGTTCTCTGTGGGGAGGAACAACGTCAAGTGGGAGCCACTGGTGGACCCCCGGAAGGTGCTGATGCCACCACTGCACATCAAATTGGGCCTTATGAAACAATTTGTCAGCTCTAGATAAGGAGTCAGCAGCCTTCAAGTACCTTCAAGACTTCTTCCCTAAGCTGTTTGAGGCAAAGGTCAAAGCCGGTGTCTTCATCGGACCACAGATAAAGAAGATCCTGGAGTGCAATGAATTCCCCAAGAAGCTCACTAGTAAGGAGAAAGCGGCTTGGAACAGCTTTGTCACAGTGGTTCGGGGCTTCCTGGGCAATCACAAGGCCGAAAGCTATGTGGAGCTGGTTGAGACTCTGGTGAAGAACTACGGCACAATGGGCTGTAGGATGTCCCTCAAAGTCCATATCCTTGATGCTCATCTTGATAAATTCAAGGAGAACATGGGAGCGTACTCGGAGGAGCAAGGCGAGTGCTTCCACCAGGATATACTGGACTTTGAACGCCGCTACCATGGACAGTATAACGAGAACATGATGGGAGACTACATTTGGGGGCTGATTCGTGAAAGTGATTTACAGTATAATCGTAAATCTCGAAAAACTACTCACTTCTAAATCTTTTGTAGTCATTTTTGTATTACTTTAGTATAAATACATGTTAATTTGGATTCATATTTTGTTTTTTTCTGACTTTATGTGAACGAAAAGACACAAATTCGCCCGTTTTCTCATTGGAAATAGGTACATTTCAAAATATCACTGTCCTGGTCACAAAAGCAAAGTTTGTGGGGAACAATAGCCATTTTCTATACTTTTGAGGCATAAGCAATTAGGAAATAACACTTACTACCCAGGAACAAAAATTGTGTTACATAGTGTTATCACTGACGTGGGGGTTTGTGATCAGGTCTCGTGATTGGTAACCCCACGTTACACCAGCACGAGGACAGCACCCCGGTAACCATGGCAACAGAGAAGCATCGTCTCCCACTGAACTCCATCCTTTAAAAAAGAGAGACACTTTAAAAAATATATTTGTATATTTATTTTACTTTTAACAAAGCCTTTAAGTCTGTAACAACGTTTTAGTGAACGTTGTGTGGTAATTGGTAGACAAGGACAACAAACATCAACAATAACAATATTTTATTTGTTTCTTAGCAGACGCCGTTAGCCATCTTGCCATGGTTACAAAAGCGTACAAAATACAGCAGCGGTTCTCCACCCTGGTCCTGGGGACCCCCCTGCCTGCCCTGCTGGGTTTTGTTCCAACCACTGAGCTGCTCTCAATTACTTCACTGAACCCTCAATTTAACAAACAATAATCACTTGCCCCTAATCAGAATTTTTGAATGATTTTAAACAGCTGGAGATTTCAAGTTCAATATACAATTATATAAGGAACTTAAATTCTATAACTTTATTTTTGAAGCTAAACCATTTCAAAAGTCAAATTAAGCAAATTTATTATTATTATTATTATTATTATTATTATTATTATTATTATTATTATTATTATTATCAGTTCAGTTAAGGGTTCAATGAAGTAATTGAGAGAAACTCAGTGTTTGGACCAGCGGGGCAGTGTGTGTGTGTGTGTGTGTGTGTGTTTTTTTTTTTTAAAACCTGTAAAAATGGGTAATTGTATGTAGAAAATAATGTGATAGGCTATATTGTAAGTCGCCCGATAAGGGAGGCGTCTGCTAAGAAAATAAATAACAATAACATCTCGCTAGTTGTAAAAGCTAACACGAGCTAAAAGCATCTGGCTTCTGCAAAGCTGCTAAACAG
Organism: Acipenser ruthenus; assembly: GCF_902713425.1. NCBI lineage: Eukaryota > Metazoa > Chordata > Actinopteri > Acipenseriformes > Acipenseridae > Acipenser > Acipenser ruthenus. Next base: position 17,764,162 of record NC_081204.1, read on the forward strand.
TTGCGAGATACTATTGGCGAGCTAGTCCCCCAACACTGAAAAACACACACGTATACTGTGTGTGTGTGTGTGTGTATATATATATATATATATATATATATATATATATATATATATATAAAAATGCTAGAAAATGGTAGAAAATAATAAAAAAATAACTTCTAGATCTCATTGCAGGGTGTGTTATGGGTGGTAGTTATGGCATGTTAGGGTAGAAATGGTGGGTTTGTGTGTAGGTTATGGTAGGTATAAAGTTCATCAAAACCCCATCAAAACCCCTCTATTTTCTCAGTTTGCAGAGGATGTTCTTGAAGACAGACAGAGCAACTTTTCCCCCTGAAGGGAGTCCATTGCCATTATCCGAAAGGAAACGGCGATCACCCTTCTAAAGGAATCAGGTATATAGGGTAATAGTACAGTATGAGAAAGTTAATACTGATGGCACTGATGATGTATTTGTAATATTCTAAGCTCTTTTCACTGCACAGATCAATTTGGGGCCTGGTTCATGAAGCTGCCGTTAATAAGTTAGGTTTAGCTTAAATTCTCACAATTGACAATACAGTAATAGTTCAGTGAGCTTGTTAAATCTAGCCAGGTTTATTGCATTAAATTCATTAAAATTCCTAGAAATCTTTAAAAGCTGCCAAGCACTGAAAACATTCCTATAAAACCGAGGGAGCAGAGTCAGATCCAAACTTGGTGTATGCAAAACAAACAAGTGTCTATCGTACCCAAGTCTCCCCATCCCCACGCACTGCAGCAGCATCCAGGGCAAGGGGGGGTCAGGGGGGTACAGGAACATCTGGGCGACCTGCAGACGAAACGTTGCGATCCTGCTGCTAATGTCAATGAGACCCTGCCCCCCTTCCTGTACGGGCAGGTACAGAATCCCCTTCCTTACCCAGTGCATCCCATGCCAAAAGAACTGCAGCAGCATTTTCTGTATTTCTTTAATAAGCACGGGCGGGGGATCGAGACACGCTAATTTGTGCCACAGCATGGAGGCTACCAGGTTATTAATTACTAGAACCTTTCCTCTGAATGACAGCTGTGGCAGGAGCCAGTGCCAGGCTTGTAACCGACCCCTCAACTTCTCTATCAGTCCCTCCCAATTTCTTTGGAGATCCCTCTCCTCGCCCAGGAAGACCCCCAGGATCTTAGGACTCCAGTGGCTCCACTGTAGCCCTACCGGGAGGTCAGGGGGACAAGCATCACCCCATGACCCCACCAAATGGGCACTACTTTTATTCCAGTTAATCTTAGCAGAGGAGACTTTCTCAAACTGACGTTGACAGTCACACAGAATCTCCACATCCTGCCTACTGGACACAAACACTGTCAGGTCATCTGCATAGGCAGAGACCTTGACAGCCTGGGAAGGATTGGCGGGGATCGGGATGCCAGACAACAACTGCCTAATTCTATGTAGGAGGGGTTCAATTGAAAGGGAGTAGAGCATACCAGACAGGGGGCAGTCCTGCCTGATATCTCTCTGTACAGGAATGGGTTCACTCAGGCCACCATTAATCTTCAGTACACTGAAAACACGACAGTACAACAACTGAACAAACTCTATGAAGCGCGGACCGACCCCTAAGGCCTCTAACACCTTAAACAAATACTGGTGATCGACCCGGTCAAAAGCTTTCTCCTGGTCCAAGGAAATCAGACCGGATTTAAAGCCGAAAAGCTTGGAGGCTGTCAAAAGGTCTCGAATTAAGTAAATATTGTCAAAAATTGACCTGCCAGGAACACAATAAGTTTGATCTGACTGGACCGCTGACTCCATGATTTTCTTCAAACGGTTCCCCAGGGCTTTCGACAGGATCTTATAATCGAGACAGAAGATGGACACTGGTCTCCAGTTCTTCAAGTAACTCAGATCTCCTTTCTTGGGGAGCAGGGTGATCACCGCCCGCCGACAGCTCAGAGGCAGCAACCCCTCCTTGATGCTCTCCAGCAGCACCATGTACAGCTCCCACCCCAGCAAGGCCCAGAATTCTTTGTAAAATTCCACGGTGATCCCATCTAGTCCCGGCGCTCTATCGTTTTTTATTTGCTGCATTGCATCAGTGAGCTCATTATATGTAAGCAGGGGTTGCAGGTCTGCTGCCTCCTCCTGTGGAATCTGTGGGAGATCATGCAGGAACAGTTTGATCTCTTGTGCGTTTCTCTCAGCTTCTGCTGTGAATAAGTTTTTATAAAAAACTGTAGCAAACCTACAGATCTCCACTGGGTCCTCCATCACCTGACCTGCAGGGGTTTTCAAACAGTGAATCACCCTGCTCTTTGCTGCTTTCTTCTCCAAACCAAAGAAGAACTTTGTTGGCTTGTCCACCTCTGTCAAACCCTGGAACCGTGCGCGGACCAGTGCTCCTTGTACCTTCATGTATAGTAGGTCAACGAATGACTGTTTTTTATATTTCAGGTCTTCTAACAGCCTGCTATTTGGTTGAGATTCCAGATCTTTATAAAGCCCCAGAATCTCCACCTCCAGCTTTTCCATAGAGTCATTCAAGCTGCCTGTAGCATTCTCAGTGTACTGCTGACAAAAGATCTTTATTTGGATCTTGCCTATGTCCCACCACTGCCTCAGGGATTTAAAACAAGATTTTCTTTTTTTCCACTCAGTCCAGAAATATTTAAAACAATCTTTAAAATACCCATCCTGTAATAATCTATTATTAAAGTGCCAATAGGCACTATGCATTTTTACAGAAGGAAGAAATATTATTATTATTATTATTATTATTATTATTATTATTATTATTATTATTATTATTATTTATTTCCTAGCAGACGCCCTTATCCAGGCCGACTTACAATTGTTACAAGATATCACATTATTTTTTACATATAATTACCCATTTATACAGTTGGGTTTTTACTGGAGCAATCTAGGTAAAGTACCTTGCTCAAGGGTACAGCAGCAGTGTCCCCCACAAGGGATTGAACCCACGACCCTCCGGTCAGAAGTCCAGAGCCCTAACCACTACTCCACACTGCTGCCCTGGACAATGTAATGAGGCAATGGTCGGACAGGCCACTGGGGGAGATAAAACAGCCTTTAATCAAATTTAAATGATATCTGGAAGTATAAAATCTATCCAGCCTGGACATTGAAATTAGATTATGGCCAGGTTTAAACCAAGTATACTGTCTAGCAGTACTATTTGCATTCCTCCAGACATCTACCAAATTGTATGATTCAATGATGTGAAGAAGCTGTTTTGCTGATTGTGGACTGGGCTCCAAATTGTTCCTATCTACTTTATAATCCACAGTGCAATTCCAATCACCCCCAATAATCACAATCTCTTGTGCCCCACAGCCTGCCAGCATTTTATCAAGAACAGTAAACATATCACTCCTGTCCTGAGCATTATTAGGAGCATATATATTAATAAAAATTATTTTTTAAATTGGCCTCCACCATTAAAATTGTGCCTCTAAAAACATCAATTACTTTCAGGTTTAAAAAATTTTGAAAATAAAATCGCTACCCCTGCACTTAAATTAGACCCATGGCTAAAACAAATTTCTCACTTCCATTATTTCCTCCATTCAATTTCATTAGAAATATCAGAATGCGTCTCTTGTAAGAAACTAACAGTTAGTTTTTTATGTTCAAGAAACTTAAAGACTGCCTCTCTTTTATTTAAACCACGAACACCATTTACATTGAGACTACCTATTTTTAAAGAGTTCATGAAAGCAAAAGGGGAGAGAGAAACAAGAACAAAACACACAGTAGATAACAACAATACAACAGAGAAAAAGGGGAGTTTCAAAAAACTAAACATGGTACTTATTTTAAAACACTACGGACAGTACTTAACCATTTCTTTAGTCTGTAACATTCAGCTTCACTAAACTCAGCTAACCCGGCATTCTGCAATATCAGCCTGCCCATCGATTCAAACTGCTTCAAATCAGGAAAAAAATCCTCAATGACAATTTTTCTTTTTCCTTTAGTGTCAGTTAGAAAAGCTTTTATGCTTTGAGCGGTATATAATCTGCTATCATCAACTTGCGAATCATCAGTAAAATCCCCTTCCCCTGCACTGTCAGAGTCTGTCTCACCAGCTGCGGAACTCAACAGAGAGTCCTTGCGAGAGACTTGCATGCTCGCCGGCCGAGGAGACTGTGCTTCAATGCAGGCAGACTCCTCCGCCTGGGACAACAGAGCGCCGAGATCCACTGCGGCCCCATTCGTCTCAGCTCTTTGCTTATCTATGCCGACCAGCGCTTTTTTTTTTGCACTGTCAAATTTTCAGATGAATTTAACGTTCTTTTCTTTTTCCCAGTTTTTGACATCTTAAACCCCTCCTGATCTTCATCTATATTCATCACATTTACAGCGGGGGTTTTCACTGCAGTCTCCCCCGCTGTCTCACTAACAACTAACTTTTCCGCCACAGTCGCCCCGCTGCTCTCAACAGGAGCGGGCTGTAAGTCAACACTTTCAGCTGGGGAATTCACTGCAGTCTCCCCCACTGTCTTACTAACAACTAACTTTTCCGCCACAGTCGCCCCGCTGCTCTCAACAGGAGCGGGTTGTAAGTCAACACTTTCAGCTGGGGAATTCACTGCAGTTTCCCCCGCTGTCTCACTAATAACTAACTTTTCCGCCAGGGTCGCCCCGCTGTTACCAGTAGGAGCACCTTGCAACCCAGATGTTCCCTCACCCGGGTCAACATTAATCACCACCTTTCCTTCACCTCCCTCACGGTGAACATCTTCTGTGTTCTCCGACCCTGTCTCCTGCCTGTCCGCCCCACCCTCCTCTCTGCTGCGGGCTCCAGCCTCCCCTTTCTTGCAGTTCCTCCTTATATGTCCCTGCGCTCCGCAGTTAAAGCAGCGCATATAATCCGAAGAAGCAAAAACCATATAGTCTATGCCTTCAATTGCAAGGTTTAAATCATTTTCTAAATCATTTAGAATCATAAAAACCTGTCTACGGAAAAACATGACGTGCTTTAACTCCGGAGCGCTGGAGCCGAGCGGGACCCTACGTACTGCCGAAATGATTTTACCATGCCGGCTTAGTTCATTAATCAGTAGTTCATTTTTTAAAAAAGGCGGCACATTTGAAATGGTTACTTTAACAACCGGAGAGGCAAGGGGAAGCACAGGCAGAAAACTGCCTTTCACAGTAACCCCTGTCTCCACAATATCATTAACAAGAGCTTCAGTCTTTAAAAAACATCACAATACTCTTGTTCATTCTTGAGGCACAGATGATATTCTCGAAACCTACCTCCTTTCCTACGGCCAAAGCACAGTCCTCTACCGACACCTGCTCCTGCGACACAATCTTAAACCCATTTCTCCTGGTCAAAGAATCATATGAAAAGCTGGGAGGTGATCTGCCTCCTAAGCGAGGCCATAATGGCCAGAAAACAAAACAACTAAATAAAAATCAAATACTTTAACAATAAACAAACACAACAAAGGAAAAAGAAAAAATATAAATTTCATGCACAGCAAAACCGTACACAAACTCAAACACTCCCACCACCACTCACTCGCTCACCACAGACTCCCAGCATGCAACGAGAGAGAGAGAGAGAGAGAGAGAGAGAGAGAGAGAGAGAGAGAGAGAGAGAGAGAGAGAGAGAGAGAGAGAGAGAGAGAGAGAGAGAGAGAGAGAGAGAGAGAGAGAGAGAGAGAGAGAGAGAGAGAGAGAGAGAGAGAGAGAGAGAGAGAGAGATTTTAAATCCCTTTATTGAACAACACAAAAGAAAAGCAACAAAACATTAAATTAACATAAATAAAACTAGTAAATTCCAGCACTGGTCATAATAGAACAAGAATAAAACACAGATAAATAACTGAAACATTCTAAAAACAGCAAAAAAACTAAAAACACACCAACAATTTTAAAAATTAGCATGCCATCTTCACCCACTGCACACACCCCATCCTCAATACACCACCTCATCATAAAATTATCCATATCATTCATCATGCTGTAATAAGAAAAATCAGCTTTTACCCTGGTTACAACCAGAACTCTAAAAACACACAGGGCATCATCTATACCAGTGCTAGATAATCTGTTCTTACGGGATTTTAAAATCGCCAGCTTCGCTTGACCCAGGAGAAAATTAATCAGGGCACACCGATGACGATATTTAAAAGAATACTTAATACTTAAAATTAATAACTCTTTAGTAAAACGCACCCCGAGGTTCATCAGCAGGCCTTCTAGAAAAATAAAAAAAGGCCGGAGTCGTGGGCAGTCTGTAAAAAGGTGAAACACAGTTTCCACAGCGAGACAGAAGGGGCACTGCTCCCCCACACCTGGGTCAACTCGGCTCAGCCAGCGGTTCGTGACGACAATGCCATGCAACACTCGCCACTGCAGGTCCCCGGAGCGCTTGGGCAGAGGCAGCTTGTACAGCACCCTCCAGGACGGCCGCACAGACTCCTCCATCGCCAGGTGAGCCCTCCACTTGGTATCAGTCAGGTCTTTAAGTCTGTGATAATGCCGGGTCTTAACCACAGTGCCGTACAGCTGCCTCTTCTCTGCAGAGTGGAACTGTAAATTGGTCTCTTCATCCAGGGATAACAGCATCCCGGGTCGCTCCCCCCCCTCCTCCTCCTCCTCCGGCAGTGCAGGGGAGAGCAGCACTGAGGGGAAATCAGGCTCACGCTCCGGGGCCTGCCTCTCTGAGAAGCACTGCGCCATGAACTCCAACACTGCTGGGCTCAGGGAGGCTCGGATGTCTCTCAGCACCCTCCCTATGAAGCGCACCGAGCGCAGACCCAACACTGCAGTCAGCTCGGCCCCAGTCTTCCATCGCCACTCAGTCCAGTCTACCAGGTGACCAAGGGTGGTGACTCCGGCCTGTAAAAACACAAAAAAAAAGCTGTTTTGAATTAAAAGCATCAATGTTAAAAATTCTATTAAAAAACAAAGGCTCCTCAAAAATAAAACATGTACAGAGGCTTTCATCTGTCCTTAAAATCTTAATTAACCCCCAGGCATTTAACATTTTACTGTAAAAGCTTTCCAGCTCAGTTCTAATAACTTTACTGGGGGTCATTAAAAACAGCTGTCTGTCTAAGCCAAGCCCCCCAACCCTCTTGAGGAGGGACAAAGCCATGCCTCTCCAGCTCAGCTCAGGGGTGTACAGCAGTCTCTAGGCTGCCTGCAATCTGAATGCAGCGACCCGGGAGGGGATGTCAATCAGTCCCTGCCCTCCTTTGTCTCGGGGCAGGTACAGTACTGCTGGTTTCAGCCAGTGGTTTCCATCCCAAAAAAAAATTAACTAATTTTTTCTGGACCTGCTCCAGCAGCCCTGGGGGAGGGTCTAGACAAATTAATCTGTGCCACAGCATAGACGCTACCAAGCTGTTAATCACAAGGACCCTCCCCCTGAAGGAGAGGCGGTTCAGCAGTCACTGCCAGCTCTGTAGCCTTCCTGCTACCTTCTCCAGCACACCCTCCCAGTTCCGCTGCATGAATGCCTCAGTTCCTAAGTACACCCCCAACACTTTTAATCCAGTTCTGTTCCACTCCAGCTTCTGTGGCAGGGACGGAGAAGGCTTTCTCAGCCAGCTCCCTGCAAGGAATGCTCCACTTTTGGCCCAATTCACCCGTGCTGAGGAGGCTCTTTCAAAGCTCCTCATGCATGACTACAGCACCGCCACGTCTTTATTGCTGGTTACAAACACATTCAGGTCATCAGCGTACGCTGAGAGACGGACGGGCTGGTCGGAGGGGAGGGCAGGTATGGCCAGGCCAGCGAGACGCTCCCTCAGCTGGTGCAGCAGCGGTTCAATGGAGATGGCGTAGAGCATCCCCGACAGAGAGCAGCCCTGTCTAATCCCTCTCTGCACTGGGAAGGGCTGGCTTAGACAATTATTAATCTTGACAAGGCTAAAAATATTAGAATATAAAATTTTAATATAAGAAATAAAAACAGGACCAAAACCAAATGCCTCTAGGGTGCAAAATAAAAAGCCATGGTCTACCCTGTCAAAAGCCTTCTCCTGGTCAAGCGACACCAGCCCAAAATCTAAGTTAAAAAGCTTAGATACATTAAAAAGATATCTGATTAAAAACAAATTATCAAAAATTGAGCGTTTTGGTACACAGTATGTCTGGTCACTGTGCACCACAGTACCCATACACTCCCTAAGACGGCCGGCCAGAGCTTTGGAAAAGACCTTATAATCGCAGCACAGCAACGACACAGGACGCCAGTTCTTCAGCTCACAGAGGTCTCCTTTTTTGGGCAGTAAAGTCAGTACTGCCCTGCGGCAGCTCAGAGGCAGCTCAGAGGCAGCTCTCCCTCCGCCACACATTTATTCAGCACCTGGTATAGATCAATTCCAATGCAACTCCAGAAATGTTTATAGAATTCAGCAGGCAGCCCATCCAGCCCAGGTGCTGTTATTATTATTATTATTATTATTATTATTATTATTATTATTATTATTATTTATTTCTTAGCAGACGCCCTTATCCAGGGCGACTTACAATTGTTACAAGATATCACATTATACATTATTTCACATTGTACAGATATCACATTATTTTTTACATACAATTACCCATTTATACAGTTGGGTTTTTACTGAAGCAATCTAGGTAAAGTACCTTGCTCAAGGGTACAACAGCAGTGTCCCCCACTGGGGATTGAACCCACAACCCTCCAGTCAAGAGTCCAGAGCCCTAACCACTACTCCACACTGCTGTTCCATTGGAGAGCTGTGTGACGGCGGTTGTGAGCTCCTCCAGTGTGATGACGGTGTCCAGGCCGCGGCTTTCCTCCTCACCCAGGTGAGGAAGACCTTCCAACAGCTGCTCCGTCTCCTGCTGGTCGCAGCCCTCAGCCTGGTACAGTTCTGAATAAAATGTCACCGCGGCCTGACGAAGCTCCGCATTGCTGGAGACCTCTTTCCCCCCGGGCAGCTTCAAAGTAAGCATTTGTTTTCTTTCAGCTTCCTCCTTCTCCAAGCTGAAGAAGAAGGTCGTGGGGGAGTCCATGTCTCTTAATTCCACAAATCTTGCTGTTACCAGGGACCCCTTGACCTTCTCCTCCAGCAGGCTGTCCAGGCGCTGTTTCCTCTCTTTCAAACTGCGATAAGCCCCTTCCGTGCTCTGACCGCCCAGCTCTCTCTCAATCTCTAAAATCTCATTCTCTAGCTGGCTGGCCACTGCATTCAACTCACTAGTGACGTTCTGGGTGAGTTGCTGACAGAATATTTTAATTTGGATTTTCCCCACATCCCACCACTGTCTCAAATTAGAAAAACATCTCTTTTCTTTTCTCCAATTATTCCAAAATAGTTTGAATGTTTCCTTAAACTGTGTGTCTTGTAATAATTTAATATTAAAGTGCCAATAGGATTTGGAGTGCTGTTCTTGTGGGTAAACACAAAACAGCTGTGATGAGGTGATGATCAGATAGGGACGTGGGATGAATACTGCTGCCAATAATTCTATTAAGGTGGTGCTTTTGGGTGTAAAATCTATCTAACCGTGCTCCAGACAGTTGACCATTATTTAATTTAATCCAAGTATATTGTTTAGATTGATTATGTAAATTTCTCCAGATGTCAACTAAATCAAATTTTGTCAGTACGCCAGCCAGCTCTCTCGCAGATTGGGGATTGTGTTCATCATGATTTCTGTCATAATTAAAATCCAGCGTACAGTTAAAATCCCCTCCCACCAAAATAAAATGCTCTGGATCACACTTCTCTAAAACCTGGTTGAGCTTTTTAAAAAATAAAATCCTGTCATTATACAAATTAGGAGCATAGATATTAAAAAGATCAATAAAAACACCATTTAATCTTAATTCAATTTTTAAAAGCCTCCCTTGTACAACTTCCTCTACAGACACCATGTCTACTCCGAGCCCCGGAGAGAATAAAACTGCCAGCCCCGCACTAACATTAGAGCCGTGACTTAAAATCGCCTTCCCCTTTCACTCTGACAGCCAGTGCGCTTCATTGCTGCTGTCAGAGTGTGTCTCCTGCAATAGAATAAAATTGGCTTTTTTAAACTCAATAAAATTAAAAAATTGGGCTCTCTTAAAATCATCACGGCAACCATTTATATTTAAAGAACTCACTAAAAACTTATACATAAAGGAAGAAAAATAAAATAGCAAAAAATAAATACAGAAAACAAGGGTAAAAGTTTTGAACTTGAATTGATCCATTAAAAACCTTTTGATTGCTCAACCATTTTTCTAGCTGTGCTTATAAACTTTTTCAAACGAAACCTCTTTTTCCTGTCAAATTCCTCTGAACTCGCTTTTCTTAACAGTACATTAGCAGAGGCTAAAAACAATTTCAAATCAGGAAAGAAAAGTGGAATTTCAACTCTCCTTTTACCCTTTGTGCAATCCATAAAATTAATAAACTGATCAAGCGAATACAGTTTCTTTTTTTTGGGCTGACTGACCTGGATGTCGGAGAGCATCGAGGTGTCAGAGAGCTCTCCCTCCTCATCCTCGTCTTCTCCCGCGAACGCCTCGGCCGAATCCTCCTCTCTGGCTCCAGACTCCTCTTCCTCCGGTCCTGCCAGCCCATTCCAGCACCCAGCCCAGCCATCCCAGCAGCAGGCTCACAGCTATGCTGCGGCCCTCAGCAGACCAGCAGGGACTGGGAGCACAGAGCTGGAGGAGATTCACCACCTCCTGAACCTCATCTGCACAAGACTAATGAGCTAAGTCAATACTATTAAAAATAAATAAATAAATAAATAAATAAATAGATTGTAAAAGAGAAAAGGGGGAGGAAAGGAAAAGAGAAAGGGGGAAAAAAAAGTATATATATTGTACGTAGAGATTTCAGCAGCAAAACGTAAATATAATTAATATTTAGTGAATTATTAGAAAACAAATATGTGTATATATATATATATATATATTTTTGTTTCTTCAAAATGTTTTGTTTAATTCTAAGACAAAAAATAGATAAATAATTACAAATATAAATATGATTAAATCTTTGTCCATCACAATGTGGAATATCCAGGGCCTGAGCTCCTCAGTGTTTGGGCTGAAGAGCACAGCCCCAGAGTTTATAGAGAGAGTGAAAGGCCTGGATATCATCATCCTGCAGGAAACATGGTGCAGGGCAGACGTGTCCACTCACTGTCCCTCAGGCTACAGGGAGATCATAGTGCCCTCGCTGAAAAAGACCACAGTCAGACGAGGCAGAGACTCTGGGGGAATAATCATTTGGTACAAAGCAGAGCTCACCAACTCAATAGAACCAATTAAACGGGGAGAGTCACATTTGTGGCTTAAAATCAGCAGAAATATTGTCTCTGCAGAAAATGAAATCTTCCTGTGTGCAATATATATCCCCCCCTCAGAATCCCCATACTATAGTGAGGAAACCTTTACCAGTCTCCACACAGAGATCTGCCACTTCCAGGCCCAGGGAAATGTTCTGATCTGTGGAGATCTGAACGCCAGGACAGGCAAGCAGCCTGACTTCACCAGCACACAGGGAGACCAACATATATTCAGGCAAAAACCCCTATATTCCAGCCCTATTGTCTCCCAGAGAAACAGCTATGATAGAGAAATAAATCAAAGTGGGAGACAATTACTGCAACTCTGTCAAGGCCTGGGCCTGTACATTATTAACGGTAGGATCCGAGGGGACTCTTTAGGAAGACACACCTACAGCTCAGCTCTTGGCAACAGTGTAGTAGATTACACCATTACTGACCTCGACCCTTCCTCTATTAGTGCATTCACTGTCAGGCCAATATCTCCTCTGTCAGACCACAGTCAAATAACTGTGTTCCTTAAAAGAACAGAGCAGACCAGCAACACACAGACACAGCCCTGCAAGCTGTATAACCTCTATCATTCCTACAGATGGGCTCCAAACAGTGCAGAAGAATACCAGAAAGCAATCAGCCATCCAAAAATCCAATCACTATTAAACACCTTTCTGGTTACACCACATACTCACAGTAAACAGGGAGTAAATCTAGCTGTAGAAAACCTGAATGAAATATTTAGACAGGCAGCTTTAAAATCCAAACTAAAAATAATTCGGAACACTCAAAAGAAAAAACTGAAAGAAGAAAATTGGTTTGATGAAGATTGTAAAAATATAAGGAAAAGACTTAGGCAATTATCAAATCAAAAACATAGACAACCAGACAACCAAGATTTACGCCTCAGCTACTGTGAAACTCTAAATTACTATAAACGCACACTAAAACAGAAAAAAAATAACCACATCAACAAGCAACTGACAGAAATCGAGGAGTCCATTAACTCAAACCGATTCTGGGAACATTGGAAAAAAACTAAATAAATCAAAACCAGAAGAATTGGCCATACAAAATGGAAATATATGGAAAAACCATTTTGAAAAACTCTATCAAAACATAACACACAATGAACAACCATTAGATCAAAACAATATTTATGAAAAACTGAAAAAACTAGAATTGTCAATAAAAGACAACCAGAATCCACTGGACTCTCCAATCACTGCGCAGGAACTTAAAGAGAAACTGCAGACCCTCCAGAATAGGAAAGCCAGCGGGGTAGACAGCGTCTCCAATGAGATGCTGAAGCACAGCAGCCCTAAGCTGCAGGAGGCCCTGCGCAAACTGTTTAACCTGATAAGCCTAAGTGTGGGCTACTTCCCTGACATCTGTTATATCCCCTGTCTTTAAGAGTGGAGACAAATTCGACCCCAATAACTACCGGGGCATCTGTGTGAGCAGTAATCTGGGGAAGGTATTCTGCAGTATCATTAACACTCGTATACTGGCCTTCCTTACCGAACACAGTGTCTTTATTATTATTATTATTATTTATTTCTTAGCAGACGCCCTTATCCAGGGCGACTTACAATTGTTACAAGTTATCACATTATTTCACATTATACAGATATCACATTATTTTTACATACAATTACCCATTTATACAGTTGGGTTTTTACTGGAGCACTCTAGGTAAAGTACCTTGCTCAAGGGTACAACAGCAGTGTCCCCCACTGGGGATTGAACCCACAACCTTCTGGTCAAGAGGCCAGAGCCCTAACCACTACTCCACACTGCTGTCTTGAGTAAGAGTCAGATTGGCTTCCTTCCAAAACACCGCACTACTGATCATATTTACACCCTACACACCCTAATAGACAAACATGTAAACCAAAATAAAAATAAATTATTTGCTTGCTTTATAGATTTCAAAAAGGCTTTTGATTCAATCTGGCACCAAGGATTATTTTATAAACTCCTCCAAAGTGGTGTAGGAGGTAAAACCTATGACACAATTAAATCAATGTATACGGAAAATAAATGTGGTGTAAAGATTGGCAATAAAAGAACACAATTCTTCTCACAGGGGCGTGGAGTGAGACAGGGGTGCAGTTTGAGTCCAACACTGTTCAACATCTACATCAATGAATTGGCCACAGTGTTGCAATCTGCAATCTGCAGCCCCTGGCCTCACTCTGCTTGATACTGAAATTAAATTCCTGCTCTACGCAGATGACCTGGTCCTGCTGTCGCCCACAGAGCAGGGGCTGCAGCAGAGCCTGTCAGTGCTAGAGCAGTACTGTCAGACCTGGGCCCTGGCAGTAAACATGAACAAAACTAAAATCATGATATTTCTGAAAAAACCCAGATATCAGGAAAGTAGATACATCTTCACACTACACAACACCACAATAGAACACTGCATGCACTACACCTACCTGGGCCTAAACATCAGCGCATCAGGTAGCTTTAACCCGGCAGTGAATGCATTGAGAGAGAAGGCCCGCAGGGCTTTCTATTCCATAAAGAAAAAGCTTTATATAAAACTCCCCATTAGAATTTGGCTCAAAATTTTTGAAAGTGTTATCAAACCCATTGCCCTCTATGGCAGTGAAGTGTGGGGTCCGCTCACAGAGCAGGATTACACTAAATGGGATAAACACCCCCACTTTCTGTCTCTGAGTCTTCCCTCTGCCGCTATCCTGCCACAGGTTGGTGTTAGAAGTGGGATAGCGCCCCCTGGAGACTCAGAGCGGAAGTGCAGTTTTTTTGGTTTGTTTAAAAAAAAAAAAAAAAAAAAAAAAAAGGGAAGAGAAGAGAAGATGAGGTGGAGGAAAATGCAGCTGGCCCAGGAGGAGGCAGATGACAGCTGGGAGCTATTTTTAAAAGGGCTCGCGGCAGAGTTGTGCCCCGGCTGTGGGGCATATGGACACACAGTGGCCATCTGCCCCACCCAGTATGAGGAGGAGGAGCTGCCGCTGCAACAGCCCGAGTGGGAGGCGCCCGAACGTCCACAGCCCGAGTGGGAGGAGCCCGAACGTCCACAGCCCGAGTGGGAGGAGCCCGAATGTCCACAGCCCGAGTGGGAGGAGCCCGAACGTCCACAGCCCGAGTGGGAGGAGTCGGTGCGTCCACGGCCCGAGAGGGAGGAGTCGGTGCATCCACGGCCCGAGAGGGAGGAGTCGGTGAGTCCACGGCCCGAGAGGGAGGAGTCGGTGCGTCCACGGCCCGGAGGGGAGGAGCCAGTGCGTCCTAGGTCCGGAGGGGAGGAGCCAGTGCGTCCTGTGTCCGGAGGGGAGGAGCGGAAGGCCCAAACCCCTATTTTTTTTTGGGAGGGACGAGGGCGTGAAGCTCAGGCTCCACAGCAGCCGCTGTTTTTGCTGCTGAAGGGAGCCCAGCGGAGACGCCCGCCACCAGCTCTACCCCCGCTGTCGGAGGAGCCGGCAGCGCCACCAGCCCTACCCCCGCTGTCGGAGGAGCCGGCAGCGCCACCAGCCCTACCCCCGCTGTCGGAGGAGCCGGCAGCGCCACCAGCCCTACCCCCGCTGTCGGAGGAGCCGGCAGCGCCACCAGCCCTACCCCCGCTGTCGGAGGAGCCAGCAGAGCCACCGGAGGGAGACGAGCTGCTGTTCCCGCCGCCACCACCCGAGGGAGAGGAGCAGGAGCTGCCTCTGCCTCCACCACCACCACCCGAGGGAGAGGAGCAGGAGCTGCCTCTGCCTCCACCACCACCACCCGAGGGAGAGGAGCAGGAGCTGCCTCTGCCTCCACCACCACCACCCGAGGGAGAGGAGCAGGAGCTGCCTCTGCCTCCACCACCTGAGGGAGAGGAGCATGAGCTGCCTCTGCCTCCACCACCACCACCCGAGGGAGAGGAGCAGGAGCTGCCTCTGCCTCCACCACCACCTCCCGAGGGTCCGCTGCTGCTGCCATCGCCTCCCGAGGGTCCGCTGCTGCTGCCGTCGCCTCCCGAGGGTCCGCTGCTGCTGCCGTCGCCTCCCGAGGGTCCGCTGCTGCTGCCGTCGCCTCCCGAGGGTCCGCTGCTGCTGCCGTCGCCTGGGGTCGCCAGGGATCCTGCTTCGCCTGGGGTCGCCAGGGATCCTGCTTCGCCTGGGGTCGCCAGGGATCCTGCTTCGCCTGGGGTCGTTGAGGGTCCTGCTTCGCCTGGGGTCGCTACACTGTGGCCGGAGCCCCACGGAGGGGAGCTGCCGGCCATGAAGAAAGGGGGGGAGATCAGGAGACCAGTTCCCCTCGCAGCAGTTTCGCTGCCGGAGATCGTGTGGTCGGAGCCCCACGGAGGGGAAATGCCGGCAATGAAGAAGGGGGGGAGGTCAGGAGACCAGCTCCCCCAGCCGCACGTTTGCGGCAGGATAGTGTGTGGCGGGAGCCCCGGAAGAGGGAGCTGCCGGCCACGAAGAGTTGGGGGGTGCCGGACCTCCCACCATGGCCACCCCCATGGACACTGTGCTTCCCCCTCTTCCGGGACTTTGAGACTGAGGGGGGAGGTGGCCATTTAGGCCATGTTGTGCTGCGCACAAGGAGGGGAGGTGTGTGATGGGGTGCAGCCTATTTTGTGGTGGTTCTGTGTTTTTTGTATTGTTTAGAGTGGATGTGAGTGAGTTTGGGGTGTGGTTCAGTGAATTTATGTGTGAGGAATGTGTGGAATGTGCTTGGGCTAATGAGGTGCGAATTGCCCAATTAGCCCAGGCACCTGTATAAAAGGGAGTGGTTGGGTTTGTTAGGAGGAGAGTGTTTGTAACTGTGAGACGACGTGTGTGAGAGAGAGAGAGAGAGAGAGAGAGAGAGAGAGAGAGAGAGAGAGAGAGAGAGAGAGAGAGAGAGAGAGAGAGAGAGAGAGTGTGTGTGTGTGTGAGTGTGAGTGGTTCTTTTTGGTTTGTTTAAAGCCTGTTTTTGTGTTTGTCTTTTTGGTTGGCCATCGTGCCTTTTTATTTGTGTTTTGTTAATTAAACTATTTTGGTTTCACTGCACTTTCTGTCTCTGAGTCTTCCCTCTGCCGCTATCCTGCCACACTCGTACATAAGCGCGTTACTCTTATTGTATATCTCGCACATTGCACACTAACACCATACTAATATTGTACTAATATCGTACTATTTTTGTACTATTTTGACCCACTATTTTTTATTTTTTTTTTACATGGTAAAACTAGTAGATTCTATAGTTTCTATTCACTGTTTATAGAATCATTTTCTATATAAACATATATGACCTGTATATAGGCATATCTATCTATCTATCTATCTATCTATCTATCTATCTATCTATATATATATATACATATATATGTGTGTGTGTGTGTGTGTATATATAAATTACAATGCCTAGCAGAAGTTTTCAGACCCCTGACCAATTCTCTCATATTACTGAATTACAAATGGTACATTGAAATATCGTTCTGTTTGATATTTTATTTTAAAACACTGAAACTCAAAATCAGTTATTGTAAGGTGACATTGGTTTTATGTTGGGAAATATTTTTAAGAAAAATAAAAAACTGAAATATCTTGTTTGCATAAGTATTCAACCCCTGTGCTGTGGAAGCTCCCAGTTTACACCAATGAAGAAATTGCCCTAACGAGGACACAATTACCTTACCATTGGCCTCCACCTGTGAACCGTTAAAGTCGCTGTCACATTTTCTGCATAAAAACCCCACTGTTGAAGAATCATTGGTCAGGCTGTGAATCTGAAGGAAAATGAAGACCAAAGAGCATTCTACAGAAGTTAGAGATAAAGTAATACAAATGCATAGATTAGAGAAAGGGTACAAAATAATATCCAAGTGTTTGGATATCCCAGTGAGCACAGTTGGATCAATAATCAGGAAGTGGAAGCTGCATCACACCACCCAGGCACTGCCAAGAAAAGACCGTCCCTCAAAACTCAGCGCTCAAACAAGAAGGAGACTTGTGAGAGAAGCCACAGAGAGGCCAACAATCACTTTGAAGGAGCTACAGAGTTCAGTGGCTGGGAGTGGAGTGAAGGTGCACCAGTCAACCATATCAAGAGCTCTGCATAACACTGGCCTGTATGGGAGGGTGGCAAGAAAGAAGCCGTTACTCAAAAAGTATATCTGGAGTTTGCCAGAAAGCATGAGAGTGACCCAGCTGCGATGTGGGAAAAGGTTTTGTGATCAGATGAGACCAACATAGAGCTTTTTGGTCAAAACTCAAAACGCTATGTGTGGTGCAAACCTAACACTGCCCATGCCTCAAGACACACCATCCGTACAGTGAAGTATGGTGGTGGCAGCATCATGCTGTGGGGATGCTTCTCATCAGCAGGGACTGGGCATCTTGTTAAAATTGAAGGAAGAATGGATGGAGCGAAATACAGGGAAATACTGCAAGAGAACCTGCTTCAGTCCGCTAAAAATCTGAAGCTTGGGAGGAAATTCACCTTTCAGCAGGACAATGATCCCAAGCACAAGGCCAAAGCAACATTGGAGTGGCTCAAGAACAAAAAGGTGAATGTCCTACAGTGGCCCAGTCAAAGTTATGATCTCAATCCCATTGAGAATCTGTGGCACTATTTGAAAATTGCGGTCCACAAGCATCGTCCAACCAACCTGAACAACCTGGATCAAATCTGCCAAGAAGAATGGGCCAGAATCACTCCGACACTGTGCAAAGCTGGTACATACTTACCCCAAAAGACTTAAAGCTGTTATTGCAGCGAAAGGTGGCTCTACCAAATATTAATGTGTGGGGGCTGAATACTTATGCAAGCAAGATATTTCAGTTTTTTTATTTTTCTTAAAAATATTTCACCTTACAATAATTGATTTTGAGTTTCAGTGTTTTAAAATAAAATATCAAACAGAAAGAAATTTCAGTGTACCATTTGTAATTCAGTAATATGAGAGAATTGGTCAGGGGTCTGAATACTTTTGCAAGGCACTGTGTGTATATATATATATATATATATATATATATATATATAATGTAACTCTATGGAATGTCTATCGAATTTCTATAGAATACGTGATTTCTATCACACTTCTATATATCTTTCTAGAATGTTGATAGAGCATTTCTGTCACTGCATCCTGAACTGCACCTTCAACTACAGAGCTGGAGGAGGAGGAGGAGGAGGCTGGGATGAGAGGTCAGCTGTAAGCTGGACAAGACAAGATTTACTCAGGAATGTTCATGGTTACTACAACAACGAGGACACGCTGTCCTATCAGCACCGTCAGTACAAGGGCCGGACGTGCCTGTTCGTTTCTAAGATCCCGCGCGGGAACGCATCACTGCTGCTGCGGAGAGTGACGGAGGGGGACGCAGGGATTTACGAGTGTCTGGTTTACTCTCCTGAACGGCATGGGTCTGGTCTGACTGAGCTAGTCCCGGTTCTACCCCAGCTGAAACCCTCCTAGCTGGTTCCTCTTGTTGTTGCTGTTGTTGGTCTCCTGGTTCTTGTAATCGCAGGGCTGTATCTGTATAAGAAACGTGCTGCTTGTTGCTGGAGACCCAGCGGTGCAGCTCAGAGCACTCGCTACAGTGCAGCACAGACAGGGACAGAGAGAGATCAGCACATTGCAGCACAGACAGGGACAGAGAGAGATCAGGACAGTGCAGCACAGACAGGGACAGAGAGAGATCAGCACAGTGCAGCACAGGTAGGGACAGAGAGAGATCAGGACAGTGCAGCACAGACAGGGACAGAGAGAGATCAGCACAGTGCAGCACAGGTAGGGACAGAGAGAGATCAGGACAGTGCAGCACAGACAGGGACAGAGAGAGATCAGCACAGACAGGGACAGAGAGAGATCAGCACAGTGCAGTACAGACAGGGACAGAGAGAGAGATCAGCACAGAGCAGTACAGACAGGGACAGAGAGAGAAAGATCAGCACAGTGCAGCACAGACAGGGACAGAGAGAGATCAGCACAGTGCAGCACAGACAGGGACAGAGAGAGATCAGCACAGTGCAGCACCGACAGGGACAGAGAGAGATCAGCACAGTGCAGCACAGACAGAGACAGATAGAGATCAGCACAGTGCAGCACAGACAGGGACAGAGAGAGATCAGCACAGTGCAGCACAAACAGGGACAGAGAGATCAGCACAGTGCAGCACAGACAGGGACAGAGAGAGATCAGCACAGTGCAGCACAGACAGGGACAGAGAGAGATCAGCACAGCGCAGGACCACCAGAGACAGAACGGAACAGTGCATAACCGACCAGGACAGAGAGAGATCAGGACAGTGCAGTACAGACAGGGACAGAGAGAGATCAGCACAGTGCAGCACCCACAGGGTCAGAGAGAGATCAGCACAGTGCAGCACAGACAGGGACAGAGAGAGATCAGCACAGTGCAGCACAGACAGGGACAGAGAGAGATCAGCACAGTGCAGCACAGACAGGGACAGAGAGAGAGAGAGAGATCAGGTTCCAATTTTTTTCTCTGCTTCGTGTAAAGGTGTTACCATGAATTCAGTGCCCCCTAGGATTCATGTGTCCCCGGTGGATGTGCGCATGCGCTTGCAAAAACCTTGCGATCTGCCAACGGGAGCGTGTGATTCCTCGCTCACGACGCAAAGCGCGTAACCTGTCATTGTAATCCATGACTAGACTGTAGAGCAGCGCCTGCTGCAACGTGAACGTGCGGTCAGCTGCAAACGGGAGCGAGTTTATTGCTTCTGGACGGAAGATGTTTGTGTAAGCTTGTGATTTCAGTGATTCTACATCCAGAATAGATTGTTTAAATACACTAACAACAACAACAACTATATATTGTGTTTCTTGAAATGTGTATAAATGAGCTAGTTACTTACTCTTATTAGGACAGAAGTATTGTATGTACTCTTACTATATTGTGATGATCGAACTGTACGTGTATATATTTTAGTTAAAGTTGCTTTTGCCAGGACTGAAGTTATTGTACATTTTACCTGCTCTTACTGTATTGTGAAATATGTATATTTTGTGACAACTGTAAGGGTAAGGGCGTCTAAGAAAATTAATAACAAAAACAACAAAACACAACGGTAATTAAATGAAGTCTTGTGACGAATTGTACCAGTATGTTTCACAGACCACAATAAACAAATTGAAACACTCTCGTTTATATTTATTTATTATTATTATTACTACACAACCATGTGTAAATTAATCCAGTTATTTTGTAATTCAGTTAAATGCAGTACAATCTTCTAAATGTTTATTTACTTATTTATTTGTAAGTAATTTCATTCCTGACAGCTTTTCACAACTGTCACACACACACAGATAAACCAATAACAGAAACGTTCAACTTGAAAGGAGATGTGGCAAAGTGGTAAGTGGTAACAGGTGTATAGCAGGTGCAGTGCGGATACAGTGATTCCAAGAACGCTCAGACAACAAAGTACGGGTGAAAATGATTGTTTTAATGGTTTATAATCCAATGGTCTGATGACCCGCCAGTAAATAATAAAGAGCTGGCAATACACAACAATGTGTATGGCACAGTAATAAAACGAAGGGTTGCAGTCCCGCAAATAATAGACACGGTACAAAACACACACAATTAGACACACATGATCACTGTTCCAAAGTGAGTGCTCTCAATGCTTGTGGTGAAATACAGTATAATACGTGCTATTAGTGAAACAAGTGCTGATAACAATGTTTATTTGTGACGGTAGTGCAGTGATGATCCGGTTTCGTGCTGGCCCTTGGCGACAGCTCCGGATTTGTGTTTAGCTGTCTAGTGATAACTAAACAGACAAACAAACAAAACACTCACAAACTCCTTTCGTTTATTTATTTTGGGCAATCTCCTGGTCCTTCCAGTTTCCTTGTAGCAAAACCCAAGCGAAGGAAAAGATTTACAATTCTCCAGCCCCTTTTATGCGATTATGCATGACCCCTTGGTAAACGATTACAGCTGACTCTATTGCCTGCAGCTGCTACCTCGTTTACCTTCCAGGTCAATACATTCTCGCACTGCAGTCTCGTCTTTTTCCAGGCTGATTGACTTCCTGACCCAGGGAATGAACTGTCAGGACAACCTGTCCAAAGCCTTTCCCTTTCGCTACTTCGTATCCTCACAGGTCGAGAGGGAGATTTACAACCAGAACTCATTATATTTCCGTCACAGGAGATCATAATTTTTTATTTGCCATCTGAATGCATACTCAACAACTTTTGTCACTCTGCTGTGCATTTGCTCTCAATAAACAAGGGGCACCATTTTTTCCAGGCGCACTGTTTTTTTACAGTCGCTGGAATATTTGGTTTCCCCTCTGTAAATCAAGCAGGAGCTTTCCAAAAAATACCTAACTTATACTGTTAGTGTGTCTCTCTCTCACCTGCATACTCAACAACTTTTTTGTGATCAAATGTTTTTATTGGAGGAGTAAACAGTACAACAGAACAAAAAGGATTGCAACAAAAACTCCCCACTTTTTATTTACAACCCCCCCCCCCCCCCCTCCATAAAAATCTAGAAACGTAAGCATGTATTTTGTCCCACTATTTAGTAGGATTTGAAAGAAGAATCATTGAACTAGTATCATGTTATTGGCAGGGTCACAGCTCTAGCGCGGCTGGCCCAGTTGCGCCGGCAGTGGAAATGAAGCATTTGTGTGTCCTCACATTGTGCATGCTGTATAAAAAAAGCTGACCTTAGTTGATGGCTGTCCAACACATGTGTGGAGGAACCACCTGCTGCAGCCATCGCACGTAATCTGAAAAATACAAAGGAAAGTAGAGGGTGTAGAAAAAGTAATGTAGTGTAGAGAGTTTAATTAGGAAATTATAACAAAGTATGGAAACCATGTACATTTCATTTGCATAAACTTTTAATAAACATCTATTTATTTATTTTTTAACTTTGATTAGAAGATGTTTGGAGTTGCAGTTGAAAAAGTTTAAAAATTAAACTAAAGTGTTCACTACTAAATTACCCATTCATCTTGTAACACTGCATCCTCCAGATTGTCCTGCTCTCCACAAAACAGGCACAGACTGCTCAGATTATCTGTGGAATAATCATATTTGAGAACGTGCACTAATAGGTACATCTCAGGTACTCTTACCTGTTCTTTATAATTTATCATCTCCCTCCCATCTTATAAATGCATACAGACGTGCTCAAATTTGTTGGTACCCCTCCACAAAAAACGAAGAATGCACAATTTTCTCTGAAATAACTTGAAACTGACAAAAGTAATTGGCATCCACCATTGTTTATTCCATATTTAATAGGAATCAGACTTTGCTTTTGATTTTTTATTCAACATAATATTGTAAATAATAAAACAAATGAAAATGGCGTGGACAAAAATGATGGGACCGCTAACCTAATATTTTGTTGCACAACCTTTAGAGGCAATCACTGCAATCAAACGTTTTCTGTAGCTCTCAATGAGACTTCTGCACCTGTTAACAGGTAGTTTGGCCCACTCTTCCTGAGCAAACTGCTCCAGCTGTCTCAGGTTTGATGGGTGCCTTCTCCAGACTGCAAGTTTCAGCTCTTTCCATAGATGTTCGATAGGATTCAGATTAGGACTCATAGAAGGCCACTTCAGAATAGTCCAATGTTTTGTTCTTATCCATTCTTGGGTGCTTTTAGCTGTGTGTTTTGGGTCATTATCCTGTTGGAGGACCCATGACCTGCGACTGAGACAGAGCTTTCTAACACTGGGCAGTACGTTTCGCTCCAGAATGCCTTGATAGTCTTGAGATTTCATTGTGCCCTGCACAGATTCAAGACACCCTGTGCCAGGCGCAGCAAAGCAGTCCAAAAACATAACCGAGCCTCCTCCATGTTTCACTGTAGGTATGGTGTTCTTTTCTTTGAAAGCTTCATTTTTTCGCTGATGTGACTTGCCAAAAAGCTCCATTTTTGACTCATCTGTCCAAAGGACATTCTCCCAGAAGGATTGTGGCTTGTCAATATGCATTTTAGCAAATTCCAGTCTGGCTTTTTTATGTTTTTCTTTCAAAAGTGGAGTCCTCCTGGGTCTTCTTCCATGGAGCCTACTTTCGCTCAAAAAGCGACAGATGGTGCAATCAGAAACTGACGTACCTTCACCTTGGAGTTCAGCTTGTATCTCTTTGGCAGTTATCCTTAGTTCTTTTTCTACCATTTGCACTATCCTTCTGTTCAATCTGGGGTCGATTTCCCTCTTGCGGCCGTGCCCAGGGAGGTTGGCTACAGTTCCATGGACCTTAAACTTCTTAATAATATTTGCAACTGTTGTCACAGGAACATCAAGCTGCTTGGAGATGGTCTTGTAGCCTTTACCTTTACCATGCTTGTCTATTATTTTCTTTCTGATCTCCTCAGACAACTCTCTGCTTTCTCTGGTCCATGTTCAGTGTGGTGCACACAATGATACCAAACAGCACAGTGACTACTTTTCTCCATTTAAATAGGCTGAATGACTGACTACAAGATTGGAGACATGTGCGATACTAATTAAAGAAACGAATTAGTTTGAAATATCACTATAATCCAATTATTTATTATCTTTTCTAAGGGGTACCAACAAATGTGTCCAGGCCATTTTAGAATATCTTTGTAGAATAAGCAATAATTCATCACTTTTCACAGCTTCTTTGTTTTATTCTATGACATACCAAAGGCATGCAAGTATACATGATAAAATAGCTTTTAATTTCATCACTTTTCGGGAGGAATGAAGCATTATTTCAATGAGCTGTAAGGGTACCAACAAATTTGAGCACGTCTGTAAATCCATCATAAATCCATTTGTCTTTCTTTAAACATTCGAGACTGTATCAACTATTCATTCTTTGGTAAACATTAATTCCAGACAACAGCAACTTCTTCGTGGCCCCCAGACATTGCAGTCTCACATGTGAGTTAGAAATAGTTACAAACCCCACCACCAGGCATTTTAAATATTTAGCTGCACATTACTTTCTTTTGATCATGAAACATCACTATACTGTACCATGGACAATATAAAATTAACACGACAACGCTGCTGCTCACCCAACAAAGTGCAATTAAGTGATCAATTTTAAGTGACTTGCTCAGGGCCACACAATGACTCAGTGGCCGAGGTGGGATTTGAACTGGGGACCTCCTGGTTACAAGCTCTTTTCTTTAACCACTGGACCACACAGAGAATAAATTAGTGTTATTGCAGCTAACACTAATTTATTCTCTTTATTCCATGTGGATTTTGCTTCCCTAGGAATAGTTGGTTGTTTAAATAAAAATTCTGAAAAGAATGCTATAAATTAAAAAAAGATTAGGCAAATTACTGTATATACATATAACTTATTGCATAAATGTACAAATTTCCACACATTGGGGTATGCAAACTTTTGATGATGACAACAGCAGTGTGGAGTAGTGGTTAGGGCTCTGGACTCTTGACCGGAGGGTCGTGGGTTCAATCCCAGGTGGGGGACACTGCTGCTGTACCCTTGAGCAAGGTACTTTACCTAGATTGCTCTAGTAAAAACCCAACTGTATACATGGGTAATTGTATGTAAAAATAACGTGATATCTTGTAACAATTGTAAGTCGGCTAAGAAATAAAATAATAATATTTTAAGTTATGAACAGTGAAATTATGCAATGCAGTGACAGATTCTGAGCTAATCTGGGCCTTAATTGGCTGCTTTTAATTAAAAATACACTTGGTTTCAAAAAGTTTGGAACTTGTCAAAAAGAGCAAACTGAAATGTTAAAAAATCATAGTCATCTCACCTAGGCTGAATTTTTTTTTTTTTTTAAATATATAGATATCGCTTCCAAAATTCAAATGCACTGAATTTACATTGGTGTAGTCTAATCCTGCGCCGGTGTCAATTTTAAGAAAAAGTTGAAATAAGTTTAAATGCACTATTCTTTGTTTAAGTTCATTTAATTAGTAAATAAATGTTTCTGGCTGACCTTTGGTAACCGTTAACTGTCTTCAATATCTTTATTTTCTGATAAAAATAAAAATAAAAAAATTGGTAGACCATTGTTTAAAATCATGTCAATGTCTCATCTTTTTCAGTGATTGTTTTGGTTCTTGTCATGCAATTTTAAAAAAGATTATGCAAAATACTGTAAATAAATGCTCTTGATTTGAACTTACTTTTGAAAGACTGCTATGCCCTTTTTTGGAAACCATTCAAGTATCTGTGCTTATGCCCATATCTTTAACTGATAGCTTCACACAACCTAGATCTGCCAAATCTTATCAAATAAAACTTAAAGGAAGAATTACATGTCCCGGTCCTCATGCCGTATCATAAGACAATATTCATATGGCTGCAGACTGATCTAATCACAGTTCAATACATTACCTGCAAAAGACTGATGAATACAACTAATTAAACAGAGTACATTACAGGGTAATTACTACAAATAACAAGAAAAAGTCCTATCTACCTGTAGCAGGGCGGTAGAAAGCCCTGCTGTTGAAATGTATTATTATTATTATTTGTTTATTTAGCAGACGCCTTTTATCCAAGGCGATTTACAGGGTGTGTGAACTATGCATCAGCAGCAGAGTCACTTACAACTACGTCTCGCCCGAAAGACGGAGGTTAAGTGACTTGCTCAGGGTCACACAATGTCAGTGGCTGAGGTGGGCTTTGAACCGCAGACCTCCTAATTACAAGCCCCTTTTCTTTAACCACTGGACCACACAGCCTCCTATTATTTGTTTATTTTTAGAACGGCGTCTCCCCTCTGCCCCTGTGCAGTTTATTATTTTGTATTTGTGGTTTATTATTATTATGATTTAGTTATTGTGAAAATATGACGGCGTGCGCCGTGTTTGTTGTTGTTATGGTTTATTGTTTTATAAATTTGACGGCGTAGCCGAATGTTTGTTTTTGTTTGGTAGTGTGGATGGGAAGCCCATCCATGGTAATTAAAAACCTTGTGTAGAAGGTGGCCATCTCCCAAATTAAGTGATTAATTTGTTGCTAATCAGGAGATGGTCACCTGCATAAAAGCCTGCAGCTCTCTGCATTCAAGGTGGGTGTTAGGAGCGAGAGCAGCGAGAGAGAGAAACGAAATGAAACGAAAAAAAACATTTGGCTACGCCGTCAAAGCCGTCATATAGCATTCTTTTCAGAATTTTTATTTAAACCACCAACTATTCCTAGGGAAGCAAAATCCACATGGAATAAAGAGAATAGATGAGTGTTATTGTAGAGCCCCTCAGCTTTAGAGAGGTAACAAGTAGGGGAAGACACAAATATTTGCCATATATTGTCCCTTTCAATTGAAGACAATGTAGCTTTGCTGTTCCTAGCCAGATCATTTATTATTACAAAAAGAAGAGTACTGCACAATAGCTGCAGAGCATTTATCAGGAAGTACTGTAAAAAAAGGAAAATAAATAAAATATAACACCTGTTATTTTTCACCACCAACAGGGAGACACAACGCCTGAGCCACTAAAGTGAGAACTGTACCACACCCAGCCACTCTGTGCACCAGAGCTCAGGATCAATGTGCATCTGTTCAGGGATGCGAACATAGAATAAGATAACTGTGAAAAGGTTGCAAACCCAGCCAGGTGGTGCAGTGGCAGAATGGAAACTCGGAGGCAGAACCTTGCAATTAAGTTCAGTAGGACTGTGGCAGGAGGACAGCTGATAGCAGCGGTAATTCGTCCTCCTGACCACTGGCAGCATGAGAGAACAGGCAGCAACAACAGCGCTTTTCAGTGTGTTTTGTTTATTTATTTTATTTTCAACCCGGGCTTATCATAGTTGATATTCCCGGGGATTCTTTTTGTTAGTTTATTTGTGAATTAATAAAACCCTGCCCAGCCCTGCCTTGCTGGTGCACAGGTCCTGCCTGTCTGTGTCGTCACGTCAGGTCCCACAGGCGCTACACCCACCAACCCCCATCACAAGGATTTCAATTACACAAAAGTAGATGTTTAAACTTCATGCTGATTTGAACTCAGCTCTCACCAAGATAAGCACCAACTAAGACATAGCTTTACAGTAAACTAATGTGATCCATATGTGTCTCCATCCATTTGTGCTTCCTTCCATATGATGATGTAGATATCCTTCTGTCTGGTGTTGATGGCTGAAGTGTAATGCTGACTCCAGGGATCGGCTTATTGCCTCCCTAGCGCATCAGCACACACAACGGCTGCGATGCTGGTTCCGGGGATCAAACCACAGTGCGGTCTCCCCAGCGCATCAGCATGACAACCGTCTGGATTGAGCTAAGTCGGGTACATCTCTGGGGTCTTCAAGTGGGCACCTTCCATCCTCGGTGTTTCGTCGACTAGCCCACGACATCTCAAGAGGGCTCGACGGTGATTGTGGTGTCCCAGCATCACCCCCGTCCGTCCCCCACTCAACTTAGCCCAGCTTACTTACCCGTACATCAGCGTTTCTTTCTATTGTGCTTGAGATCCCCAGCCAGAATCTTTGCGTCTCAACCACAGCCAGTTGCTGCTCCTCTCTGCTGCTTCAGATAAGTTCTTCACTGTGCGACACAACTCTTGGCCACTGAATCCGACGTCTCTGAGAAACCGGGTTGTAGAGTGTGCCACAAATCCTCGACAACCCACCTCCACTGGGTAAACCCAGTCTCTCCATCCTCGCTGTTCCGCTTCAGTGGCTAGTTGAGCATACCGCAGTTTCTTCCTCTCATACGCCTCATCTACAGCATCCTCCCGTGGCACTGTTTACTCTACCAGGTGAACAAGGCATGCTGATCCAGACCACAAGACAATATCTGGTCGAAGGTTAGTGGTGGCAATCTCAGGTAGAAAAATAAGCCATTGACCAGCATCTGCCAGCATTTTCCAATCTCTAGCAGCTTCCAGTTGTCCTGGGCGAGGATTGGTTTTAATACTTTTTCTTGGTGGTTGCTCTCCTGGGTGGAGGAATGTTGTCTTTTGTGTGTAATGTTTTGATGGAACAGGTGGCAACTTATTGGTCATGTTACGCGTGTCTTCCAATGCTAAGGCCAAACATTGCAGCACCTGGTCCTGGCGCCAAATAAACCGTCCTTGGCTAAGAGCCACCTTACATCCTGTCAAAATGTGCCTTAATGTTGCAGGTGATGAACACAAAGGACATGAGGGATCCTCTCCTACCCAGAGGTTTAGGTTCTGTGGTGATGGGCGAACATCATATGTTGACCTGATGAGGAAACTGATCCTGCTCTGTTCCATTGACCATAGGTCTTGCCAGCCAATCTTGCGTTGTTCCACACTCTCCCATCTCATCCATTCTCCCTGCTTGGCCTGGGAAATAGCCTTTATACACCTCATCCTCTCCTCCTGCTTTAACATCTCGTTGACTACCAGCTTCCTCCGTTGAGCTGGGGCTGCCTTGTGCCATGTAGGAGGAGCTGAACTGAGACCAAGACCCCCTCTTCCATGCTGAACTTGCCCCATGATATCACCAATTCGAAGGGCAGCCTTTGCATCCTCCACAGTTTTCTTTGCAGCCCACTTTCTTCCAGTTTTCAATACAGGTGCTGCCTCCCTTATGCATTTGTCACGTGACTCTACTAATGTCATTTAGTTGCAGTATTCCTTTAGTTGCAGTAGTTGTTAGTTGCAGTATTCCTTTACCATAAAGTCCCACTCTGCTGAGGCAGCGTGGAACTCCCAACCATCTCCTGATGTATGAACTGATTAAAGCTTCCAGCTTCTCTACTGTTGTCAAAGAAACATCGTACACATATGTATTCACTAACAAAATTAAGCTTTCAAAACAAAATACAAAACAAAAAGGTTCAAACAATCAAATGCAAACAACATACCATCACCACAGCCTGCTACTCCTGTATCCCTCTACTACACACCAAACAAACCTCCCTTTAATAGGATGCAGCTGGGCATTCAATCAGGGATAGAGCTGGAGATTAACCCCATCCCTGCTAAACACACACACATGCATATTTACAGGAAAGTGGGTGGTGGTTTTCTTTATCAAAAACACTTACATACATTTTCTTTTACTCTTTTTAGGATACCAAAGAAAACAAATGAAACTTGAAAAGCCAATGACTTGGAAACCATGTATTTTCTTACTGTTTCTACTATGTATCTTCATAATGTCCTTCTTATATGGAGTCATTGAAATATTTAATAAACAGCAAATCCTGAAGATGGATCAATTAAAATCAAGTTCCAAATCAACAATGACCACTATTAGAAAGGATCGAGGGATATGGACTGTAAACTCACTTGGCCGTCTTGGCAATCAAATGGGTGAGTATGCAACTCTGTATGCCTTGGCTAAGCAAAACAATCACCAAGCATACATACTTCCAGAGATGCATGAGTACTTAGCACCAATCTTCAAGATCACTTTACCTGTGCTTCATAGTAAAATTAACACAAACATACAATGGAAACATTACTGGCTCCATGACTGGATGTCCAATGAGTATTACAACATTCCTGGGGATTATGTGAAGCTAACAGGACCTTCTACCATCATATTAAAGAAGACATCCTTAGGGAATTCACCTTCCATGATTTCCTCAAAGACGAGGCCAACCGGTACCTGGAAGGTATTAAAGGGAGTCGGGAAAATGTCACCTTCATTGGAGTCCATGTGTGAAGGGGGGACTATGTGCATGTTATGAGAGATGCATGGAAGGGAGTGGTAGCAGATAAGGCCTACATTGTAAAGCCATGTCTTATTTCAGGAACAAGTATCAAGAACCTGTGTTTGTGGTAACCAGCAATGGCATGGAGTGGTGCAAAGAGAACATTGATGCTTCTAAAGGAGATGTGTGTTTCTCTGGTGATGGAAATGAATCAAACCCAGCAAAGGGCTTTGCTATTCTTGCTCACTGCAATCACACCATCATGACTATTGGGACATTTGGCTACTGGGCTGAGTACCTTGTTGGTGGGGAGACGGTTTATCTCTCCAACTTCACACTCCCTGAATCACCATTCCTGAAATTATTCAAGTATGAAGCTGCCTTCCTTCCTGAATGGCATGGGATCCCAGCTGACCTTTCACCCCTTCTGAATTCAATCAAACCATAGATCGATGAATTGCTCTACTTCACTTGTAACAATGAACAACTTGGCAAAAAATTAGGAGGACTCGCTGACAGCACGCGCTTCAGAGGACACGCATGCTTGCCTTCATCTCTCCCAAGTCAATACGGGAGCTGCAGCACTGAGACAAGGTCTTAAAAACAATTGGATATTCCAAATTGGGAGAAAATAGGTAAAAATAATTGCCAATTCCAAATTTAAAAATAAAAAAGTTAAAACCAAAAAAGCTTGGAGAACAAAACAAGAGAGAATGGTATTCCATGCCAAACAAGGAGGCGAGTGAAATGGGGACAGTTTTGGCTGAATTCAGAAAACTCTGTAAAGATGTGAACACCAGCCTTCAAATAGTAGAAGAGGCTGAAAGCAGAATTAATGAAATGGAAGACAGCTGCATCAGTCGTGAGAGATTGTTAAGAAAGAAAGGCATCATTGATTATTGCAATTCAGTCTGATCCGCAGGATATATTACAATCCAGAACAATATTTCAAACAGTTTCTCAGATAACAAACATCATTGTACCACCTGATATGTCTTGGCGATATGTCTTTAGTGACAAATATGGGCATTGGGGATGTTTGATTTATTAAGATGGCACTAATAACAGCTGATAAATATATTGCCCTTTGTTGGAAAAATGATAACTCCCCAAATATATCTATGTGGTTTGGGAATATTTTGTCATCTGTCCTTTGTGAAAAAAAATACTGTAGGATTTGCAAAAGGAACTGGCTCTTTGAAGAGATATGGGGTGGATTTATTAACTTCCTTAACTCCTCAACTTATTTTGCCACCACAAAGTATAGCTCCCTCCTGACCAGAGTTTATCCGCAGTCCAGTTATTTTTGTTATATTATATAACATATAATATAACATATATTATAGAACATATAATAACACAGCTGCTTAAAATGTTTCTTTTAAGCAGCAATTAAAATAAACAAATCCCTTGGGCCGGATGAGATCCTCCCAATAGTACTCAAAGAAATGAAAGAAGTTATTTACAAACCGCTAAAAAAGATCATGCAACAATCTCTTGACACAGGAGTTGTACCGACAGACTGGAAAGTAGCAAACGTAATACTGATCCACAAAAAGGGAAGACAAAACCGAACCAGGTAACTACATACCAATAAGCCTGACCTCTATTATATGTGAACTTATGGAAACTATAATAAGATCCAAAATGGAAAATTACTTATATGGTAACAATATCCTGGGAGACAGTCAACGTGGTTTTAGGAAAGGGAGATCGTGTCTAACTAACCTGCTTGATTATTTTGTGGATGCAACATCGACAATGGATAATTGCAAAGCATAAGACATGGTTTATTTAGATTTCCAGAAAGCTTTTGACAAAGTACTGCATAAAAGATTAATTCTCAAACTGAACGCAGTAGGGATTCAAGGAAATGCATGCACATGGATTAGGGACTGGTTAACATGTAGAAAACAGAAAGTACTGATTAGAGGAGAAACCTCAAAATGGAGCGAGGTAACCAGTGGTGTACCACAGGGATCAGTACTAGGTCCTCTGCTATTCCTAATCTACATTAATGATTTAGATTCTGGTATAGTAAGCAAACTTGTTAAATTTGCAGACGACACAAAAATAGGAGGAGTGGCAAATACTGTTGCAGCAGCCAAGGTCAAATTTTCCATTTTGGATCTTATTATAGATTCCATAAGTTTACATATGATAGAAGTCTGGCTTATTGGTCTGTAGTTACCTGGTTCGGTTTGTAAACCTTCTTATGTATGTTCTTATATGTTATTACTTTTAACAGGTTGTTTGGGTTTTTTATTTTTGGTTTGTTTTTGTTTAAGTACTGCATTATATTTCAGGAAGGTATGGTGGGAATCCATGTAGAGGAACTACTGTTTAACTTCTCTATTGTTTTTATAATTTTATTTTCTGTCATTCTGCTGTGTTTTGGATAGTTTGTTTGTTGTTATAAAGACAGATTTATATTACAGAGTTTCCAAATGTGAGGAAGAATGACACAAAACTGACTTTAAAAAAAAGAAAATTGTGAATAAACTTGAAAGATGAAATACCAGAGCTTTTAACATTTTGGGTATATTAGATGCTATTTGATCTGTTTCCATACTTTTGTTAAGTGCTTTGTGATCATTTGTCTTTATTAATAAAGATTATTATTATTATTATAATAACACCCTGGAGTTAAAGTGTGCAATGTGTAGTGCAGTGCATGGCAGAGAAAGGAATTGGTTAGCATGGTAACACACTGATAAGAATGGTAAAGCAGGATATCAAAGAGGGTGAATCATTGGAAAGGCACAGTGTGAACATGGCAGGATATGAAAAGCATCCTCGTTTTCACCACGAGTTCTAGGCTTCTTTCAAGGATCAGCAGGTGACAGCAGAGCATTGTTAAATGAGCACTCAGACAGACATGCTATTGCTTAAGAGAAAACCCCATGCAAACTAAAGGGGCTATTCTGCAGGGGGATGGTTTCATGTTAGAAACATGTCACATCACATGCATCACAGGAAAGCCTTTTATTGCAAAAGTGTCAACCTTTCCTCATTTACATCTGAAGAGAAAACACCGAAACTACAGTTAAAGACTAGAAATCAATATTATTCATTTTTAGAGTAATATAGTTGTGCATCTATTTCCCCTAAGAGAACACTTCTACAGTATTATATATATGCAATAAACAGAAATACCAATAGAGACTTCTGAACCGGTATAAATATAACACTATACAACAGAAACATACCAAAACCAAGAAATCCAAATATACTACAATATATATTTATATAAAAAATGTAATCATACACTGTACAATTGAAGACAGAAATGGAGTATTTAGATTTCAGATCCTTAAGTTTCGAATGATACAGGATAGTTTATAAAATGTTGTGCCATGCACAGAGCTCCACTAAAATACAGTAAAATCATTTTTTTGCTGAAGTACCCGTACCATTGCTGTCATTTCAGCATCAAAAACCAGGATGGGGACAAATCCATACTTGGCCTCTATATTAACCAGACCTCGTCCCCCTCCTCCTCTTCTTCACTGTCCCCTTTTTGGTGACTCAGTTGCTGACTGGTGTGAGTTGAAGCTGCGGCGGCACTGAGTGTAGCACTGCACTACCAGGGCCAGCAGGCTCAGCGCAATGACCAGTACGATGAAGAAGACCGAGGCGGCCCGCACGCTGTAGCCATGACCTTTCAGCTCGCAGGGGTCTCAGTGGGGATTAGGTTGGTCAAGTTCAGCGTGTAGCCCAGCATCCAGCCGATATCGGTGTCATCGGCCTGAAAGAGAGGAGGGCTCGAGTGAACGAGGGGAACACGTAGCACCAGTTATTCTGCAGCCCTGCGGAAGGAGACGCAACAAAAGAGTGTAAGATAACATTAGAACGATCTTCAGCTGGTTCAAGTCTGAAGAAGAAAAGCTGCTGCTGTTTCGCTTGCAGTTTATTAGTTTGTTGGCGCGAGGTTTGATCGCTGCACGGACTGAAACTCCCTCACCCTCACCCTCACCTTCTTCTCAAAGACGATCTTGTTCCATGATTGGTTGTCAAACTTGTAGGCATCAGCCAGTAGAGTGGTGATGTAATAGCTGGTGGCGCAGTACTCTCTCAGATTATTCTCCCTCTCTGTGGGAAAGTCTGTCTTCAGCTGCAGCAAAAACACAGATGCAGCACTTTCAGCACAGGGTGGTTATGGATCAAACAACTCAGCTGGACGATAACCAGAAGAACAGCTTGCAAATGTTTTACCAGCTAAAGGTTTTATGGAACAGATATCCAACTGTATATAAGAACTCTATCCTTCAGCCATGCAATAGCCTTGATGCTGAGGTTTGGATTATTTCTGAAGTGTGATTCTGCAGTGAGTCCCTGCCCCGCCCTGCCCCACCCCCGATACGCACGCTGCTCCAGTCTCTCTTGCAGAATTCTTCAGTGGTTTTCTTCGTAACATCCAGAGAGGACCGTGGAGCCAGCTTAAGAAAGTCAAACGTGTAGAAAAACGCAGAGAAGGCCTGAAGAGAAACAACAATAACAACAATTCATATCCGAGTCACCTCTTGGGGACGTGCCCCCACCTTGTTATTTTGCTATCTAAATTGCACATCAAACAAAGTCATTGTCAGGAGACTAACTGGTATGAAAGCTGTAAAAACAGCAGCCCAGGGATGCCAGAGAATTACAAAGAAGTTGCCACGCACTGAAGGTTGACAGACCCCATCGAATGAGCACTCTGGCTTCCCGGCGCAGGCGGAACAGTTGAAGAGGGTTTTTGATGAGCGACTCGCACTGCGCGGGGCTTCCATTGCCCGTGAACGTCACTCTACTGTCAGGGAGGTAGGGCTCTGGCTTAGTGGGGCAGGGGGAATGAAAGATCTCTCCCAGCGTGGTATTAAGCCAGTGGGGAAGTAGGGGTGGACCATTGGCTTGGCTATGTTGTTTTCCTGGTGAAAGAAAAAACTTTAATGTCCCTGAATTAAAATACTCCGCTGCCCAACGTAATTCTATGATTACATTCACACTGTGCTGGGAAGCAGCTTCCTTTAGAGAAGTCCAACAAACACTGTAAGAGGAGCTCCTTGAGGAACTGATTCTCCCAAGAAGAGCAGGACTAGCTGGATTGACCTGAGTTACCTTCACAAGCTTGGCAAGGACAGAGTTCCTGAACTGCATTTTCCCGTAGGACAGGAAGCTGTGTGTGTACGCCGTGTGTTCGTATCCTCCCAATAGTACTCAAAGAAATGAAAGAAGTTAATAACAAACCGCTAACCAAGATCATGCAACAGTCTCTTGACACGGGGGTTGTACCGACAGACTGGAAAATTGCAAACGTAATACCGATCCACAAAAAAGGAGACAAAATTGAACCAGGTAACTACAGACCAATAAGCCTGACTTCTATTATATGTAAACTTATGGAAACTATAATAAGATCCAAAATGGAAAATTACCTATATGGTTACAATATCCTGGGAGACAGTAAGCATGGTTTTAGGAAAGGGAGGTTGTGTCTAACTAACCTGCTTGATTTTTTTGAGGATGCAACATCGACGATGGATAATTGCAAAGCATTGTGACATGGTTTATTTAGATTTTGACAAAGTCCCGGGTAAAAGATTAATTCTCAAACTGAACGCAGTAGGGCTTCAAGGACATGCATGCACATGGATTAGGGACTGGTTAACATGTAGAAAACAGAAAGTACTGATTAGAGGAGAAACCTCAAAATGGAGCGAGGTAACCAGTGGTGTACCACAGGGATCAGTATTTGGTCCTCTGCTTTTCCTAATCTACATTAATGATTTAGATTCTGGTATAGTAAGCAAACTTGTTAAATTTGCAGACGACACAAATAGGAGGAGTGGCAAACACTGTTGCAGCAGCAAAGGTCATTCAAAATGATCTAGACAGCATTCAGAACTGGGCAGACACATGGCAAATGACATTTAATAGAGAAAAGTATAAAGTATTGCACGCAGGCAATAAAAATGTGCATTATGAATATTATATGGGAGGTACTGAAATTGAAGGAATCTATGAAATACCTAGGAGTTTATGTTGACTCAGAAATGTCTTCATCTAAACAATGTGGGGAAGCTATAAAAAAAGGCCAACAAGATGCTCGGATATATTGTGAGAAGTGTTGAATCAAGGAAAGTAATGTTAAAACAATGCATTAGTAAGACCTCACCTAGAATATTGTGTTCCGTTCTGGTCACCTCGTTACAAAAAGGATATTGCTGCTCTGGAAAGAGTGCAAAGAAGAGCAACCAGAATTATCCCGGGTTTAAAAGGCATGTCGTATGCAGACAGGCTAAAAGAATTGAATCTGTTCAGTCTTGAACAAAGAAGACTACGTGGTGATTTGATTCAAGCATTCAAAATCCTAAAAAAGTTATAGACAATGTCGGCCCAAGGTACTTTTTTGACTTGAAAAAATAAACAAGGACCAGGGGTCACAAATGGAGATTAGATAAAGGTGCATTCAGAACAGAAAATAGGAGGCACTTTTTTTACACAGAGAATTGTGAGGGTCTGGAACCAACTCCCCAGTAATGTTGTTGAAGCTGACACCCTGGGATCCTTCAAGAAGCTGCTTGATGAGATTCTGGGATCAATAAGCTACTAACAACCAAACGAGCAAGATGGGCCGAATGGCCTCCTCTCGTTTGTAAACTTTCTTATGTTCTTATGTATCCATAGAGACGGAAGCTGGCCTCGGTCTGTTTGTCTGCAATCCGTCCTTCAGGGGTGAAGGTGATCTGTGTGGAGGCACCTCCCATGTCCAGGGCACCCAGGATCTTTCCATTCTTGGGGTGCAGCCTCTTCCCTTCGTAGGAGTACTGCAACACAGAGAAAACAAACTGCAGGGCTGGGGGACAGGCACCTCTGCCTTCCTGCTACTGCCTCCCTCCCGAACCTTAGCTTTAATCACTGAACCTCACTGCCTCCCTCCCAGTGCCACCCAGGCAGTCAGATCACTGCCTTACCTTGATGAAGGAGCTGAGCAGGTAGTTGATGGTGATCCAGCCGTATGCCCCTTCCTCCACCCCAGACAGGATGCGGGCGCCCTGGAATTTGAAAGGGTACGAGCCAATCATCTTCCCCACCTCCACCAGCACCTGCTCCCTCTGCGCAGGGCTCTGAATCCTGCAGGGAAACATTTCAGAAGTCAGATACAGGTCAGTCAGGGTTGAGAAATGTATTGCCCAAAGTCAGTGAGGGGGAGTGACTTCTCTTAGCTGTGTAACCCCCCTGTCAAGCCAGGCTTGGGGAATTGCCTGTACTTTTTGCAAAGGCTAAGAGTTCAGTCAACACTTTATTTTTACTGGCCATAGAAACTGAGTGTGATAGCGGCAGTTTTTTTTTTTTTTTCCTGAGCCCATCGGACAGCTATATAAATAAAAAACAAAGAATTTAATAAATGGAATTTAGTCGATAGTTACCAGAACTGCCAGGTTGGAACTGTCTTGTTAGGGGGACAATGCAAACAGAGATGGAGAGCGCAGGGTGAGAGAGAGCAGAGATACTATAAGAGTGAGATGGTAAACTCAGCAGCTTCTTCCATCCTCGCTCACGCAAAAAGATATGGGAAATAAGGAGTCCCGGGGAGCAGTTTTTTCCTATCTACAGAACGTAGAAGCTTGCTGCTGGCCTCAGTCTGAGCAGTCTTACGAAAAAATGACTTCATATTTTTACACGATTCAACTTAGAGACACCCCTATTTGACACTTACTGTACATATCACTATTAATTAGATTAATGCATTTGTCTGACCTGTCAGCTACTTTATATCACCCAAGTCCTTCCTGAAATTGCCTGCTGCTCATGCATATTGTAGTCTAAACCAAGCAAACTGCTGCACCACGTTGTTTTGAGCAAATTATAGATCTTAATAGAATAATTCTTACTGTGATATTGTGCAACTTTAGGGTTATTTTAAAATTTTTAAAATACATAAAATTGCTATGCCTTTTTTCAGTTTTTTGATGTGGTAAAACATGAAATGCGATAGTTCAAATCATTGCGTGAAAGGGCCTTGTGCAGGACTAGTTTTAAAATATTTTATATATATTTATATATATTGCTTCTACTTTGATTTATTATTTTTCATGTTAGAAACCCTAATTCGTTAGCTAATACATTGTTTTATTCAATACTGTGTTCTATAACGTTACAAATAGATGGATTAATTGGGGATTGTCTTTAAAAAAAAATAAAACTAGTATGGCCATTGGTCACTGGCTAGAACAATAGCATTGATTTACGATGTTTCATACCAGCAGCCCCAGAGAAGTCGGCGTCTATTTTATATCAATTTATTTAACAAGACCTGCAATCTGCAGTTATAATGTATCAAAGTGGAGTAATTGATCACTATTATAAAATAATGTATTGATTTATCGCACTGTATGCATTTTACATGTGTTTCTTAACCTGTATGTGCACTACAGTGCATGTTGGTGCGTGTTGTAAAATCGTATCCATGGCATCTTCATACCCGCATCCATCACAGCAAGCCCTTCACGCATTTGAAATTGAACGCTCTGACAATCCAGCTCCAAAGCTGGAGC
Source organism: Acipenser ruthenus (assembly GCF_902713425.1). Lineage (NCBI taxonomy): Eukaryota > Metazoa > Chordata > Actinopteri > Acipenseriformes > Acipenseridae > Acipenser > Acipenser ruthenus. The sequence goes on from NC_081204.1 coordinate 17,802,497, forward strand.
TGCTAGTGTGCTCGGAGCGCTCCGACAGGATTCTCCTCGGAGTTTTCCGAACGACACCAAAGAGCACTCCGAGAGTTTACGAACGGCCAGAGTGCACTCTGACAATCTCAGACTGAGTTTACAAACGCCCCCCTAAGAGGTTGTTCTTGTGTCCAATCGTTTGTGCGTTCTGAATTGGACATTTTTTGACTGAAAAAAAACTAAACACCTTAAAAAAGTGCTTGTTTAGATAACTGCATCGCATGACAAGAAAAAAAACAGCTGCATGAGGATTATACGAGAATGGAGAGGGAGTAAGTACATGTGAACGTGTGGGCTGCAGTGTGTAGTGAAAGGGTGATGCAGGTGCTCCAGACAAGGACAAACACAAAGTTCACGGTTCAAGTTCCTTTTTATTTCTTGACCAAATATTAAATAATAAAGCTGGCTCTACCCAGCAATGGGTATTGCCAGCGTCAAAACAAGGGGTTGCAGTCCCGAAATAATAATCACAAAACCTACAAACACCTCTCCAGACAGTGCGTGCTCTTAGTGCAGGTGCGGTGCTAGAAACAGTGATACTTGGTTAAGTGCAGGTGCGGTGAAGTCCGGGTGAATCGCTGGCCCCGGGCTGCAGCTCCCAGATCCGTGTTTAATTATTCTGGCAATGACAAAAGACACACGGTTGCAAAACAAACACAAAACACTTACCTCTCGCTCCAAACAGTTCTCGTTTCCTCCCATCAACCACAACAAAGGAACCGGTTATGGCGTCACGTCCCCCTAAAGTACCCTCAGCATCGCCCCCTCCGATAGCTAGTTCAATCACGTCTCCTCCAATTCATGAATGAAACTTTGTTGAATGAAACTGGTACCGTGACGCAATCCCATTCCTGAATGGCCGGCTTCCGACTGCCCCCGGAATAAACTGCCGAAACATTCAGTACGGGGCACGCAGTTTTTGCTGTACAGTGCTGTCACAGGTAGAGAGGGAGATTGTTGATTCAGATTCATTCGCTGTTTGTCACAGTACATTATAACCTTTATTGTAATTAGTACAATATTTAGGTTTAATATCCTATTTTTGGCTCGTCTCATTTTTTTTTTATAAACGCCTGGGTTATGGGCTTTAATACGTGCTCTTGTGTGCTTGGTGCGTATGTAAGTGTGTCAAAATACAATGATTTGTCTTTAGAAAAAAAAAATGATTTTTTTTTCTATAATCTAAATTGACATAACATGAAAACCCATAACAGCATACTGTACAGTAGTATGTCAGTAAAATTAGATTTTAGTCCTGGTTAGCTATATCAAGTTCCCAGTATGTCCATGTGTAACCCTGTCTACTTAGTTTTGGCTTGAAAGCAACAGAAGAAGTAGACTTTTGCATATTGCCTGTTTTGTTTAGTTTGGGATAATTAAAAAAAATTCTGCTTAATTATTGCGCAGTGTGTGTCTGTTTCAGTAGATTGTCTGCATATTTGTTTTCTGTTTGTAACGAATACGTGCAACTGTTAAAATAGAACCTGCTCATGATACACTCTGCAACATACATGTCAGTCTTGGCTACTTTGCTGTGCTCCCAAAACTGAGTGCCCCCGGATTTTGTTTACAAAATATGGTCACCTTACCTTTTTTACTTTTCCAGATAACACACGGGCATAAGCACACAAACCCTTAATTAGAAAAAAAACAGCCTTACAGATATATTACATCTTAACTTTTTGACGCACTATATATTTAAAATGCATGGTTTCAGGGCAGCATGTTAACATTTTCAAAAATCACATGATTTACATCACATAAGGAGTTGTGGCTTGTGGGTGCAGGAGTCAAAGTTAAGTTCAAATTTGATTCTGAAGGTGGTCCAGTGAATGCTCAGAATGCATCTGAGATCATGTGGAACCCCATAGTTTTTGGGGGGAGCCTAGGCGGCTCCCAAACCCCTGTTGGTTTCAGTCAAAATGACACTTTCACCTATGTGTAGGCTACTTGGCAGGTGTAAGTGGAATTTTTAATGCATGAGCAAACTTAATCAAAGTAAATAATATTAATTTGAATCAATAAAATATAATTAAAACGTCCTCACACTACTGTTAGTTCTGCAGACGTCAGGGACAATGCCAAGCAATGAAGAACAGAAAGTTTGACAAAAAAATAAGCAGGCCCACCTTACTGACATCTGTAAGTACTCTTTTACTTACAGCATTATTCACAGTATGTGTTTAGAAGTACATTGATATACTTTTCTCCGTTGGGGATTGTGGCGGAGTGTCCCACCCCTATGTATTATTATTTGTATTTTTGTTTGCGGCGCGGATAAAAGCGCTGCGTCTTTTATTACTTATATTTAAAAACCCCGTAAGGATGCATGACTGATCAGCTACTGATTATTTAACTAGCTGACAGTCATGCATCCTTACCAAACGCGTGCAGACTGTGGCCGAGGGGTAATAAGATAATTAACAGCTAGTTAACCCCTCGGCCAGAGTATAAGAACCTTCAGCTGCCCATGTTGCAGGGTGGAGTGTACAGAGGAGAGTACGGGGAGAGAGTTAGAGCGAGAGCGAGGAAAAATAACATTTAAAAAAACGACTGCTAAACAGTCTTTGTCTATTCGTTTGGCCCTCGTGCCCTTTGGTTTCTGTTTTGTTTGTTTAAATCTTTTGTTTTGTTTTGTTTATTAATAAATTCAGCTGAGTGCCATAGCATTCAGCTTCACCCGCCCATCCATTGTTTTGGTTTCAGTTACTTCCTGGTCCGTGACGTCACCACTGCGGGCCAGCCTGTCACAGGGATCCATGATTAATGTTGCATTTAAAAAAGGGTCCGTCAACAAACAAAGTTTGAGAACCCCTGCACTAAGGGACGGAGACTGCGCTGCTAAAACAAAACTTCCAAATGAAATGAATAGAAACTGCAACACAGGGCCGACACAGGCCCACAGCATTGAGATAGTGACCCTCAACATCGCAGAGCAAGATCTGAGTGACCAGACCCGTGTCGTTCTCCTTGTACACCAAGAGGGAGGTGTGAGTCGAACCCGCGTCAAACACCATGCCGTACTGCCGGGGACAGAGAGGAATGGGTTAGCAGCACGAATAGCAGCTCCAGCTGACCCAGTCTCCCCTGGGACTGGAATTCTGGCATGGGGGGGAGGGGGGTTCATGTAGCGGCCCCAGGGGACCAGGAGACAGACCCTGGTTATCAACATTAATTTAATTGATTATTTTAAATGACCAATTCAGTGGGTTTAACGACTACGCCAATTTAAAGCTAGTATAACTCCAAATAAATAACAGGTTATTCTAAAAATCAAGGAAGGCAAGTGTATAAAGTGAGGGCGGCACCAAGGTAAAAAGTAACAAGACATTTTATTGGTACAGAGTTAAACATTAAAATATAGCAGCAGGTATCAATGATCCACAAGAGACATTCATTAAGGCTCAAAGTATTACGGCGCTTTTCATACAAACACTTCTAAGTGCTCAAGAAAATTGAGATTTCCACAAGAAACATTTAAAGATGAATACAACCTCATATACTTCTAAATAACACACTTCAAAATTAGCCGGAAGCAGCGATCTTCACAGAAACAATACAAACATCAATACAGCACCATGCAACTCTAAATGCAACACTTCAAAATAGTTGTGACAAAGGTTTCATAGAAAAAAAAACAGCCTAACCCTAAAACACCATATAACTTTAAATTCTTAATTGTAAACACTGCAGTAGACACTTATCTATGGTGGCCCGGAAGGGCAGGGTGAACATTTAAAAAAACACGGTGAGCAAAAAAATGTGGGCCGGAAAATAAAAACGATAATGACTTCCGGCACACATTTCTATTTCCGGCACACATTTTATTGTGTTCGCACACTCGTTTTTAAGTTTCACCACTATTCTCGTAAATGTTGCACACTACTTTTTTAGTTTTGCACACCACTTTTTAAAAATGTTTTTTCACAAGGGAATTTGTGTTTTTTGATGTACCGTATAAATAATCAAATCAATATATTGCACCTAGATTCAAACAAACTACCACTTTGAAAATGTAAGCTTAACTTAGGACGGCAATAATTATGGAGAAGTACTGTATCAAGTTACAGTAAAACCTCTATTTTCCAAACTAACTGGGACCAGGTGGTGTTCGGATCGTGGAATTATTCAGATTATAGAATAGCAATTATTAAGAGGAAATTCTGAAGATAAATACATAACTACATAAGAACATGCAGCTACAGTTATACCGTTTTGTAAAAAAACTACACTTTTATAACCCTTAAATACAGCAAATGTTATTTCTACAAAAGAACTAATCAGGGAACACAAAACAGAAATATGATACAGCGAGTACACAACAAACTCCCATTATTATCCTTGTATGTGGACAGCCTTGAGTGCGCAGCATCAGCTGATCATACGCAAAACTAAGGCTGTGTCCCAAATCACAAAGTGTACTGCACTATTTTGTCCGTCAACCATTTTGTTTAGTGTCGCAATGCTTAGGGAGCACCTGAAGTGCACTGCGATGCACCCTAAAAAAACCCTCTTCTGTAAGTGTGCAAGCCATGTACACTTGTGTCAAATAATAACCCAGTATGTATTGCTTTATTTTCTCATTTCCGTTAGAAAAAGATTTTAGAATTGCGTTAATATTTTGATTTTAAGAAACTAAGAAAGTATTTTTTGTTTATAAATGTGACATATGTCATCTTATTTGTCAGGCCAGCGGACTTTGTTATGTGTATATTATATACGTGTAGCTTTTAATCTGCTCCTCCTGTATAAACAAATTACAAAAATTAGAAGTATATTGCAGACGGTATTTTTTTGTTGTTTAAAAATGTAACGTTTGTCATCTAATCCAGAGGTTCCCAATCTGTGGGCCACAGCCCCTGTTGGTCCGCCAGCACAACTTCATTCTCAGGCTGCAAAGTGAAGGTATGAATGGAAAGATTGTGACCTCCCCTACAATGTGATCAGGAAGACTTCACCATCAAACAGATTGGTGTAAGGCCAGAGCAGCGAAACGCACAGCTACTCGATCCGAGCTGTTTTGAACTGTGAAGTACTCGACACATTGCGATGGGGATATCTCAGCGCTGAAATGGTGAATTCAGAAAATTCCTTTGCTGTTTGACGGTAGAAAAACAACGTTTTTGATATTGAGTTAGCTTTTCTTGCTCTTTTGCTTTTGTAATTATATTACAGATGATTTATGATATATGATGTGTAATTGCAGTACCATGTTCTGCCCGCGGGACAGGGCGACGTAAGCGGTTAATGACTAGGCATGCCTTGGCTTGTGATATCAAGTAACGAGATGGAATGAGCCAATTGTGGGAGAATATTTTGACAATGCACCTGAGGCGATCCATTGCAGAAACTACAGCACCCTAGTGTTGCCACTGCAAGTAAGACTCTGGGTTAGTCTTCAGAATAAGGTTATGTTCAAAACTATTTATCTACTACTGCTGCTAAGATGTGTTTGCACTCTATGATTTTATCCCATATGTCCTACTGCATAACTGTATGGTCACAGGCTGGGTCAACTATGTTAAAACCACTTCACTCTTTATACAAACAGAGTTTGAAAGTTCTAGATAAAAAGCCAGTAAAATATCATCACTGTCACATTCTTAAAAAATATAACATGTTAAGTTTTGATAATTTTATACATTTTTCCAATGCATGTCTGATTTTTAAGTCTCTACATGAACTGGCCCCTCAGCCCCTAAGGGAATTTGTTCAGCCCTGCTCTGTAAAAGCTGTTAGAGTCACTCGTTCAACCATAAGAGGAGACTGTATAGTGTCTCGATGTCGCTGTAAATTTGCACAAACAGCTTTCTCAATTAAGGGTGCCATGTTCTGGAATACGCTACCGGACTTCATGAAAAGTATATCAGAATACAAGAGCTTTTTAACATAACTGAAAACATGGTTAAAACAGGACCAGCTTGTGACCATGTCTAGTCCCAATCCATTTGTTTTTATTGTTTGTAATTGTTTTTTATTGTTATTTTAGGATTCTTAGTTGTGTTTTATTGTCGTTTTGTTAGCTCCCCTCCCTGTTTGATTTCTTTGTTGTATTTTATTGTTGTTGTTTTGTTTGTTTTATTTAGTTTTGGGAATACCGATGTAAATGAGCTTCGGTTAAATCGGGTGTGCAATGCATCGCTTGTTTAATCAACAATGTTTTTAATTGTACGTTGTCCCAACCAAATAAATAAATACATAAATAAATAAATAAATAAATAAATAAATGTTCACTGCAGAGCAAATCATTTGATAAGCTATCCTTACCGCTTGCATAGGAATAGCAGCACGGGTGCTCATAAGAGTTGAGTTTATTTATTTGTGTGGCATTAAAGAGTATACACTTAGTTTTCAAGACCACAGATCATTTCTTTTGAGATTTTGTATTTCTTTCTGCAGTAGAAGTAGGGGAGATGGGGGCTGTTCTTTTGTTTTGCTTTGTTTCGAAACAACTGAAATCCTGTTGGAATCCAGGAGGAGGACTGCTGGACAGGATAAGGGCTGGCTTCTCATTACCTCACTGTCATTTTCCAATTAGCACAAATAAACGGGAGAGCGATACGCCCCCCCCCCCCCCCCGGCTTCATTTCAAACCGCTGTGCCATGCTATGGCTCCTTTTGTGATGAAATGTATTCTCAGTTCTCCACTCCTAGCTACCAAACACTACCTCCCCCTCGAGCCCCAAGCCAGGATCCCTTTAAAGACGAACACAGGAACAGAGTTCCAGTGGCTTCAGCGTGACTCCACAGCCGTTCTTGACCAGAACTTAACAACCGTGTCTCAACCAGAATTTCAAAGCCCTTGGCATGATTCAAAAGTCGTGTTGAGCTCTGCCTCAGTGCCTTGTCTCTTGGTCACAGACAGGGTTCACACGTCTGTTTGTAAATCAGATAGCAATCTGTACTACTGACTCTCCTACCCTAGCACTCTGTACCATTGTACCACATGCCTGAAAGAAATATTAATAATTATTCAAGATTTCCCACGAGAAGACTTTGTCATTCCTTCTGTGTTTTATTCTTTTATTACTACCACTATGTGGGCAGCAGTGTGGAGTAGTGGTTAGGGCTCTGAACTCTTGGCCGGAGGGTCGTGGGTTCAATCCCAGGTGGGGGACACTGCTGCTGTACCCTTGAGCAAGGTACTTTACCTAGATTGCTCCAGTAAAAACCCAACTGTATAAATGGGTAATTGTATGTAAAAATAATGTGATATCTTGTAACAATTGTAAGTCGCCCTGGATAAGGGCGTCAGCTAAGAAATAAATAATAATTATAACTACGCTCTCAAAGTGAAAGATCTCAGCTTCATACATTTTGTTCCACTTCAGACAGGTAGCATGTTGCAATCTGCACCTGAGGAACATGTTAGACTGGTCCAGCCCAGCACCCAAACCTAAACAATCTGTGAAATGAACAAAGTGAACGCAATTTTCACTTTTGAGAGATCTCTCTGAGTCACAGAGAGCCAGGAGATTTGCAGACTTTTCAGATTCTGCTTTCGTTCTGAGAAACTCACGCAAAATAGCTGCTGCCCCCTTTTCCCAAACCCTGCTTTCAAATAAAGTCTGGTATTTGTGCTGCTAGACATCAACAGAGTTTTATTAAGAACCTAAGAACATTGACATTTCAGAACTTGGAAATGCTCTTTAACTATGTTGCTTACAGTATATGATCCATTAGCACTTATGAGAGGAAAAACAAAACCCCCTAGATTGTTAGGGGAAATAAAACCTCTGGGAATCCATGGCTAAGTGGATCATCCTTCTTCCATCAATTCAGACCACTATCAAAAATAACACCCGAGGCAAAGTTTCAGTAAAAGTGTGTGCTTGCAGAGCGTTTTGACACTGCTGTGTGTGCTGGAAAACGTTGTGAGTAGAATCTGTCAAGTAGCTTGACCCCTCCCCCTTTTGAGTGATTGATTTATGACACTCCGGAAGTCCTGTACTTTTTCTGCTTGACAAGAGGAAGTCCTGCCTTTTTTGATTGACAGACGGAAGACCTTCCTTGGTGTGAGCTTTCTAAACATTTTTTCACAAAATAGCTTTTGCCTGAACTCAAAGGACCTGAGATAATTGCCGCAAAAGGAACTGTTAAATGCACATCGAAGCCTCCGTCAGTAAAGTGGTGTAGTCGGAGTTCAACACTCTCTTCTTATACAAAATGTGAAATGTTTTCCGGTGTGGTCTGTTTTCGAGCTGAAAATCTAATCTTTCATATTTATAATCAGGGTATTTTCAATTAAGATTTTTTCACTATACATATCTCTTAATAATAGTAAATACAGATAAATCATCTCTTGATCACTCGTTTTATCACCACACTCCTCAATAATGCGATCCAAGTTGTTATTTTATTACTATAACATCTAAAAAAAGCTCTGCCAATGTCTGTGATATTCTTTGAGCGCTGGATGCAGAAGCAGCTATCTTGTTTGTTTATGTCTGTGTTATCTATGTGGTGTCGGATCTATCAGTATTCATGAGATACGCCCCTTTTTTCGGCTTCTCTCAGCTCCTATCGGTCTCACCCAGCCATTGAATGGTTTTCTCGGCTTTTTCCAGAGAAAAAATGACTAGAGACCTGTTTTTTGCATCTTTTTGATGACCAGAAAGGGAAAATTGCGATGTCGGACAAGGTCCGACATAGGACCGCAAAGGGTTAATGGTTTGAGAGTTTTCATAAATAAAGGTAATACCCTTCATTTTCAGACATGTTTTTACGATCTTTTGATTTAAAACTGTACGCTTAAGGCCCTCCCGAAACAAATTCTGAAATGTAATCGCCTGGTTTAAGCTCACTGGTCAGTTCTCCTAGATAGTCTCCTAGCGAATGGTTCCAATCCCTGGGTTTACTTGTGAACCGATTCAGTATCATGGTAAAGGCATCGTCTATGTAGACGATCCATTAGATTATACAGCTCTAAACGGGCTGTGACAGGCTGACTGGGGTAAGGAGACTCAGAGACAGGAAGTGCAGGCAAAATAAAGACTTTAACAAAACAAAGAAACAAACAAAAGGGCACGATGGCCAAACAAAATGACACAAACACAAAACACTAACTACACAAAAACACAAACTTTCTCTCCCAAACACTCAGCCTTGCTCTCTCCCAAACACCCACCCTTGCTCTCTCCCAAACACCCAACCACCAAACACACCCAACCACGCCCCTTTTATACAGGTGCCGGGGCTAAGTGAGTAATTGGCACCTCATTAGCCCAGGCACATTCCACACATAAACTCATTCACTCACAAATCCACACCCCAAACTCACTCACATTATTGTTATTATTATATATTTCTTAGCAGACGCCCTTATCCAGGGTGACTTACAGTCGTAAACAAAAATACATTTCAAGAATCACAGTACACTCTAAACAATACCAAAAGTACAAAAACAACACAAAGACAGGCTGCACCCTGTCACATGGGCATAAGCCTTTGTAAAGGCAGCTATAAAACTGTTTACATTACCTGGGGGGGGGGGGTGTGCGTGTCAGAAGCGTATCGCCATTGAACCTGTACCCAACGAAGTACCCAACAAAGCAAAAATGGGATACCTTATAACATTTAGAAAACACATACTGAAAGAAATCTGCAGGCTTGCTAACAAAAGTTGTGGATAAAGGTTTAGTATGTTGCCCACACTTCCCTCACAGTGAATTTAAGGAAATTGCCTTTTGGCAGGATTCACTGTAATGTTCTTAGGGTCTAGCGCTATACCTTCTTTGAGAAGAGAGTCACGGGTGTACTTTTCTTTACTCTCATCATCCACATATTGCTAAGGGCATCCCGAACTCTCTTGTTTGCCTTTCAGGTGAGCGTTGATATACCCTGTAAAGAGAGTATCAGAGATCTGAGGGAAACGTCATATTTCATGTATTTTAGGCACCTTATACCCCTTTTCAAGAGCTTTGAATACCTCCACAGAACACCACACACCTGTTAAAGATCTTTCATCATCATTATGGGTGCAAGGCCCGGTCTGATTTATGTACGACAGAGGGTAAAAATGAGTTTACTGTAGATTCTGGAGGGGAGCACTGGAAAATACAACCCTCTAGGAGGTAGCATGGTTATTTTAAACTAACCAAAATAATTACTCACATCCTCAAAGTCCTGGTAAATTATGGTTGGGTGTTCAATGGGATATGTCTTGGTCTTGTTGACAAAGGGGTACAAACTTGTGAAATAATAGTACGCTAGCTTCTCATTTTCTTTAGCCACATAATGCAATGTAATAGCATTTCTGCGTCCTCCAAATAAGGAATCACAAGGGTTCATAAGCTGTGGAAAAACATTTACTCACAAAAGCATGAACCTGAAGATTCTATTTTTTTTTTTAAAGCCGTCCATTCATGCTCCCACATCACACTTAGATCTAGTTTGTAGACGTTTTTCAGCATCTTAACTTTCTCGTTAAAATTCTGGAACATCACACCGCATAATTCTTTAGTTAAAAGATTAAAGTCGTTAGAGTCATAACAAACGTTACAGACATGGGAAAACACACTGCAAATTCATAGGCGATATGAGCACCTTCTACAACTGCATAGCCATCCAAAAAATATTTCCCTATCTGTTTCTCCCCTTTGTTCAGAGCATGTCGAATGTGTGTTTTCAGTTTCAGAAACATACATCAGCCACTGGATTGAGGCGTTTGAAAAACTCTTCTGCCAATTAGAGTAATTGTCCGCTGGAACGATTACTATGGTTTTCTTAGGCAAGAAGTGACTCCTGTACATAGCCATGCACAAGGCTGATCGTGCCCACCTCAAAGACCAGAATTGTACAGAATCAGATTCCAGCCCACCCCAATCTTCAGGATCTACCAGCGCATATATAGTAACTGTAGATCTTTTAAGTTCAGGGAACAGCCTCTCATTTACCGGGAAGGGGTTTTTAAAGAGGTTCCTACAATTCCCTTTGCCCACTACACGTTCAAACAGAAGGCCCTCCACTTCACTGCGCAGTCTAGCCGGACTCATGAAGTTCCTCATCTTCAAAGTCAAAAGATCCCTAATAAGCCAGATCCATGAGGGGTGCAGTAAAGTTTCAATGATAGAAGGCCTTATAATTTGTATGTATTTTTGATGTAATTTTGCTTGTGTTTTTTAATGTACTATTTATTTAATGTATTAAGAAAAGTATAATGTATTTTTTGCTTATGATATCTGTATGACTCAATGTGTATGTCTTTATGCCTGTGTATATTAATAAACCTTTTTTTTTAAAATTAAAAGTCACTTTTAGTGTTCAAATGTTATTTATTTTAACATTTATAAATCGTTTTTTAAAAGCTTGGCTGGATTTTACACATTGCAGGTTTACAATATTTTAAACTTAATGTCCATACGAGCATAATGTGTGAATAAGTTTGTATCACTTTGTAAAACTGTAATTTATGCAAATCTTTGTAAACCATTATTTTACTATTGTGCAAACCCTAGGTCCAAATAGACTTAAACACGTCCATTAGGTTCTTGGTCTAATAAACCATTTGTAAAAATGGGCTTGAAACATGTGTGATCTTTCTAAACGTTAAGTTTCTATATTATTACCATATGTTTGCACAATTAGTTAATCATATTTTTCATGCAGTGTGATAAACAGGAAAGTGCAATGTTTTCTTGATTATTAGTTTCAAGGGCTTTAGGACAAAACAAACAGAATATTGTTTTCTCACTCTGTTCAGCCCTGAATAGATAAATTCCTCTTAACCTTTAAAAAAAGATTGTGACATTTTTACCTGTTTGTCTACATTCCAAATCTGCCCCTGCGTGTTTTTTTTTTTACCAGGGCAGTTTCCTTGTGATCAAGAGATGTAAACAGTTTACTGGGAGCCAAGTGTTCCAGTTTATGTCAGAATTCTGTATATGTGCTTCCGTGTCTCTATGTGTGGGAGGCTATTTGCATGTTACACAAAGTATAGTGTGTATAACATAACATCTGACCAGCCCATTGTTCTTAAATCAGAAGATAAAGGTGGGGTAGAGCTACTCAGAATGAAGATGATTATACAGTGCCTATAGGAAGTATTCACCTCCCTTGGACTTTTTCACATTTTGTTGTGTTACAACCTGAAATCTTGATGCATTTAAATGGGATTTTTTTCTTCTGATCTGCACAACCTAGTCCACACTTTCAATGTGGGAAAAAATGGGGGGGGGGGGTGAAAAAACAAATCAATTAAAAATAAAAACTTGAAAAGTCTTCATTAGATAAGTATTCACCCCCTTTGCTATGACACACCTAAATAAGCTCAGGTGCAACCAATTGCCTTCAGAACTCACACAATAAGTTGAATGGAGTCCATCTGTGTGCAATAAAAGTGATTCACATGATTTCAGATTAAAACCGCCTGTCTCTGTAAGGTCCCACAGTTGGGTTGTGCATTCAAAGCAAAAATACTACCATGAAGAAGAAGGAGCTTTCAAAACAACTTCAGGATAAAGTTGTGGCAAGGCACAGATCAGGGGAGGGGTATAAAAAGATTATTAAAAGATTCAAGATTGAATATCCCTTGGAGCACAGTCAAGTCGATCATTAAGAAGTGGAAGGTATACGGCACCACTCAGAATCTGCTTAGAGCAGGCCGTCCTCCCAAACTGAGCAGCTGGATAAGAAGGGCATTGGTCAGAGAAGCCAGCAAGAGGCCAATGACAACTCTGAAAGACCTACAGCGTTCCATGTCTGAGATGGGAGAAACTGTCCATATGTCAACAATAGCTCGGGTACTCCACAAATCTGGCCTGTATGGAAGAGTGGCAAGAAGGAAGCCATTTCTGAAAAAAGCCCATGTAAAATCCCGCTTGGATTTTGCAAAAAGTCATGTGGCAAAAGATTCTGTGGTCTGATGAAACAAAAATTGAACTATTTGGCCTAAATGCAAAGCGTTGTGTCTGGCGCAAACCCAACATAGCACATCACCCAGGTAACACCATCCCTACTGTGAAGCATGGTGGTGGCAGCATCACAATATGGGGATGCTTTGCATTGGCAGGGACTGGGAAGCTTGTCAGGGTAAAGGGCAAAATGGATGAAGCTAAATACAGGCAAATCCTTGAGGAAAACCTGCTTCAGTCTGCAAAAAACCTAAGACTGCGACGGAGATGCACCTTTCAGCAGGACAATGATCCCAAGCACACAGCCAAAGTGACACTGTAGTGGCTAAAAAACAAGAAAGTGAATGTCCTAGAGTGGCCCAGTCAAAGCCCGGACTTGAATCCGATTGAGAATCTGTGGCAAGACTTGAAGATTGCTGTCCACCAACGATCCCCATCCAGCTTGACAGAGCTTGAACAATTTTGCTAAGAAGAATGGGCGAATAATGCACAATCCAGATGTGCAAACCTGGTAGAGACTTACCCCAAAAGACTCACAGTTTGCTTACTATACCAGAATCTAATGTATTAGATTAATGTAGATTAGGAATAGCAGAGGACCTAATACTGATCCCTGTGGTATACCACTGGTTATCTTGCTCCATTTTGAGGTTTCTCCTCTAATCAGTACTTTCTGTTTTCTACATGTTAACCACTCCATAATCCATGTGCATGCATTTCCTTGAATCCCTACTGTGTTCAGTTTGAGAATTAATCTTTTATGTAGGACTTTGTCAAAAGCTTTCTGGAAATCTAAATAAGCCATGTTGTATGCTTTGCAATTATCCATTGTCGATGTTGCATCCTCAAAAAAATCAAGCAGGTTAGTTAGATACAATCTCCCTTTCCTAAAACCATGCTGACTGTCTCCCAGGATATTGTTACCATATAGGTAATTTTCCATTTTAGATCTTATTAGTTTCCATAAGTTTCCATATCATAGAAGTCAGGCTTATTGGTCTGTAGTTACCTGGTTCGGTTTTGTCTCCCTTTTTGTGGATTGGTATTACGTTTTCAATTTTCCAGTCTGTCGGTACAACCCCTATGTCAAGACACTGTTGCTGCATGATCTTGGTTAGCGGTTTGTAAATAACTTCTTTCATTTCTTTGAGTACTATTTGGAGGATCTCATCTAGCCCAGGGGATTTGTTTATTTTAAGAGCTCCTAGTCCCTTTAACACTTCTGCCTCTGTTTTGCTAAAGTTATTTAAAACTGGATAGGAACAGGTCGACATGTGGGGTATGTTGTCCGTGTCCTCCTTTATAAAAACCTGTGAAAAGTAATCATTTAATATATTTGCTATTTTTTTTCTTCATCTATGATTTTGCCATTTGTGTCTCTTAGACATTTAACCTCCTCTTTGAATGTTCTCTTGCTGTTATAATATTGGAAAAACGTTTTGGAATTGGTTTTAGCCCCCTTAGCAATATTGATTTCTCTCTCTCTCTTGGCATTTCTAACTTCCTTTTTGACTTGTGTTTGCAGTTCCAAGTACTCTTTCTGTGTACTTTGTTTTTGGTCCCTTTTAAATGCTCAGTAAAGTGCCTTTTTTCTCTGAATATTTTTTTTTAATTGATCTATTAAACCATTTTGGCCATTTTGTTTTAGATTTAGATTTGTCTACTTTTGGGATGTAATTGTTTTGCGCCTCTAGTACTACATTTTTAAAAAACAGCCATCCTTTTTCTGTGGATGTTTTCTCTATTTTACTCCAATCTACTTCTGTTAGTCTCTGTTTCATACCTTCATAGTTTGCTTTTCTAAAATTGTAAACCTTATCTTTAGTCATTACTTTTGGGGTTTTAAAAAACACTTCAAATGAGACCATGTTGTGGTCTGAGTTTGCCAATGGCTCTCTGACCTCTGTTTTAGTTATTCTGTCTTCGTTATTTGAAAAGACTAAATCAAGGCATGCCTCCCCTCTAGTCGGTGCCTTGACAAATTGCGTTAGGAAGCAGTCATTTGTCATTTCAATTTCGTCCGTCGTGCTCCCCACCGGGTTCTCCCATTTTATACGAGGAAAGTTGAAATCCCTCATTAGTATGGCTTCTCCTTTACTACACGTATTTTGAATGTCATTGTATAACAGATTATTTTGCTCAGTGTCTGAATTTGGCGGTCTATAGCATGCTCCTATTATTATGCCCTTTGAATTTTTGTCCATTATTCTGACCCATATTGATTCGCCGTTGTTTTCTTTGTCCAGAATTAACACCTGGGCTTCAAGACTATTTCTTATGTATAGCGCTACCCCTCCGCCTCTTGGTAGAAACACACAAAGAAACGCCTGAACAACTTTTCATGAAGTTATACCAGAAGAAGAATTCCAAAATGTTTGAAAGCTCTGCCTTTCCCTGCTAGTATCAAGACCATCTAGAGTTTGTGTGGATTCTTGATTTTTCAGGATGAATCTTTTGAAAAACTTATTTTTTTTAAATTTTGTTAATCTAGGCGAGACCACTTTACAGATTCTGACGTCTATCAACACTGACATTCAAGGAAATCAAACATGCAAAGCAACAGTAACATGTGGTGAGTACAATTGTATATGTTCTGTATATCTTTGTAGTAATGTATGTATATATATATATGTATATATATATATGTGTATATATATATATATATATATATATATATATATATATTGTAAAATAGTGGGTTATGAGAAACAGCAGGGAGGGGGTTAAAACCTCCCTGCGAGAGAATGTTCAATTGTTTAATTTGTTTTATTGTTAATTATCATCCGCACCTGGGCGCTATTGGAAATTAAGCCCAGGTGCGGGGGTTTAAAAAGAGAGCAAGCAGTCTGCTCGAGGCTGCTAAAGAGAAGGAGGCAGAAAGGAGTGCTCTGCTTCCTAGCAGTCCCGAGAGAGAAGGTACGGTGCAAACCTGTATGGTTAAGTGTGTGGAACAGGGAAACGGTTTAGCCGTCCTGTGATAGTTAGGTTCCTGCGTGTGTAGTTAGTGCTCAGAAAGAGC
Source organism: Acipenser ruthenus (assembly GCF_902713425.1). Classification (NCBI taxonomy): domain Eukaryota; kingdom Metazoa; phylum Chordata; class Actinopteri; order Acipenseriformes; family Acipenseridae; genus Acipenser; species Acipenser ruthenus. Next base: position 17,818,388 of record NC_081204.1, read on the forward strand.
TAGGTGTTTGTTTTTGTATTTTATTTAATTTTGTGTTTATTAAAAATATAGCGCGTGAGCGCTGGAAAAAATCCATTTCTCGTCTCTGGGTCAAGTTCTTAAAGGGGCAACGAACCCGAGTGGGTGAGTGCGTTTACAATATATATATATATATATGTGTGTGTGTATATATATATATATAGTTTTTGTAATTCATTTGTACGTAGTTATCATACAGCCCCAAAGGAATTTGTATACTCTCATTTTGGCCCCCGAGAAAAATATTCTTGCTCACCCCTGTAATGGATAATGTATGTATATAAATGTAGCTGCCAGCTATCCCAATTCTACTTCGTTTAGCTTCACAGACCCTGATTAGCACTAATCAGTGACTGTTCAATGCTGATGTAGGTCAGGCGTTGTCCGAGATTACTAATCAGGGTCTGTCGAACCAAAATGTGAAACGAAATTTGAAATTAAAATGTTCAACCTTTTCTTTTTTAAATATTACTTTCAAAGTGCTCTGACAGTTGTAAGTATAGGCAATGCAGTGAAAGTATTGCTTCAAAACACAGCTGTATCATTGCTTTTATATTAGCTAAAAGAAGAAGCCAAGATACAGTGACTAATTATTACATATATTATTCAATAGTTTCTTAGCAGACACCCTTATCCAGGGCAACGTACAATTATATCATGTTACTTTATTTATTTACTTTTTTTACATAGAATTACCTAGGTAAAGTACCTGCTTGCTCAAGGGTACAGCAGCAGTGTCCCCCACCTGGGATTGAACCCACAACCCTCCAGCCCAGAGTCCTAACCATTACTCCACACTGCTACTCCCTATATATATCTATCTATCTATCTATCTATCTATCTATCTATCTATATAAACACAAAATAAAACAAATATAACAAAACACAAATTAAACACCTAGCTCCGCTTTGGAGCGCTACCTAAACAGGTTATTTCCCCTCACCAACTCGCAGGACGGCTGAGCCATTTACCTGACTCCACAAACAAAACACACACGGGCTTAACACAGCACGCACTTTTAATTCTGGCAACTCGGAGACAGAGCACCTCTTCTGCCTCCTTCTACTCAGCAGCCTCGATCAGATTAACTGATCCTCTCTTATACCCTGCCCTGGCCCCAATTCCTAATTACTGCCCAGGTGCAGGTGATAATTAAATAAGAAAACAGTTAAATTAAACCATAAAACAATTAAACAAAACAAAGGTGATTTTTTTTTTGTCTTTTTCTCTTCAGGGAGGCTTCAACCCCCTCCTTGCTGTCTCACACATCCCGCTGCTGTTACAATATATACACTACCGGTCAAAAGTTTTAGAACACCTCCATCTTTCCAGTTTTTATTGAAATTTACGCAGTTTAATGTCTCAATGTACTCTGAAATTAAAGCATAGAACAAATAAACAATTGGAGATAAAAAAAATTTAATCTAAATTTTTGACTCATCAAAGTAGCCACCTTTTGCAGATATAACAGCCGAACACACTCGTGGCATTCTTTCTACAATGGAAATCAAATATTGTTCGGAAAGTTCTTCCCAACACTGTTGCAGAAGTTCCCACAAATGTGTTGCACTTGTAGGTTGCTTTGCTTTCACCCTTCAGTCCAGTTCATCCCAAACCAGCTCGATGGGGTTTAAGTCTGGAGACTGTGCTGGCCATTCCATGATTTGAAGCCTACCGTCTTGTTCTTTTCATCTAAGGTAGTTCTGACATAGCCTGGAGGTATGTTTTGGGTCATTATCTTGCTGTAGGATGAACCCCTGACCAACTAGGCGTATACCAGAGGGTATTGCATGGCGCTGCAAAATGCTGTGGTAGCAGTTTTGGTTCGGGTGCCACTAACTCTGTGCAAGTCGCCGACTCTGGATCCAGCAAAAGAGCCCCAGACCATCACGCTTCCTCCTCCATGTTTGACAGTTGGTGTCACACACCAAGGAACCATCCTTTCGCCTACTCGACGGCGTACAAAAACCATGCGTGATGAACTGAAGATTTCAAATTTTGATTCATCGGTCCATAAGACCTTCTTCCAGTCTTCAGTAGTCCACTGGCGGTGCTTCATGGCCCAGGCGAGCCTCTTTTTCTTATTTTGCCATCTTAGCAATGGCTTGCTTACTGCCTCTCGACCTGTCAAACCTGCAGCTCGAAGTCTTCTCTTCACTGTTGAAACTGAGACTTGCTTACTTCGACCAGTGTTAAGCTGTGCTTGAAGCTGTTGTCCTGTGAGCCGCCTATCACACAAGCTGTTGACTCTCAGACGCTTGTCTTCTGATTCTGTTGTGGCTTTGGGTCTGCCAGACCTCTTCCTGTCAGAGTTTCCTCCAGTTTCCAAGTGCCTTTTGATGGTGTAGGAAACTGTACTCACTGACACCTTGGCTTTCTTTGCAATTTCTCTAAAGGAAAGACCTACACTTTTAAAGGTTATAATGGTCTGTCTGTCTTCCTTTGTTAATTGCCTTTTTCTCGCCATTATGTGAGCAATATACTACTTCCTGCAGTACAATACTGTCCAAATAATGCTTAAGAGGGTGTAGTAACACAGTCTGTTCCAACACTGCTTTTATACAGACAGAGGGTTTGTAAGTAATCAACAAAAGTTGGGACACCTGTAGGAATTGTTAGCATCAAATTTCAAGGCTTAATTTACTTCCATTGCTGCAGAACAGATGTAAGTTGTTAACCCATTACTTGTTCCCTGAAAAAGGCCTTTTTGTATAACTCTGAAATGTACATTATTTTTCAGTTTTTGGTAACCTAAACTTTTTTTTTAACCTCTGGCAGTTTACCGCTTACCTTTGTACCATTTCAGGTTATTCACTGGACTTGAACTGCTTAAATTTCAATAAAAACTGGAAAAATGGGGGTGTTCTAAAACTTTTGACCGGTAGTATATATATATATATATATATATATATATATATATATATATACACACACACACACACACACACACACATATATATCTATCTATCTATCTATCTATCTATCTATATATATATTAGCTCATATAGGGAGTAGCAGTGTGGAGTAGTGGTTAGGGCTCTAAACTCATTTGTGATTTGTTGTGATTTGTGATTTTTAGTAAAGAAAATGAAGTATAATTTGTATTTGAACACAGTAAGAGAATAGAGACAGACTGCAGTGGACATTTTTATTAACAAATAAAACACAATAAACAGCACAAGGGCCAAACAAAAGGTTTAAAACACAAAACAACAAGAAATAAGAACAAAAACCTACACTCTAAAACACTTCCAGGCTGGGCTGAACCAAGTGAACAGCAGCAAACAAATACAGAAATACTGCCTCTCTCCATTTTAAGCCCTCCTGCCAGACAAAACTAAACACATAGCCCACAATATTTACAATGGGAGAGCTGTCCTGCCACAATACAGAACAAGCTGCTGTAATGATTCAGATTGCATAAACAAAGCCACCTCAGAGTTCCTGCGACATGGAGAGGACTTTTACTTTACTCTTTAATGCTAAATATTAGCGTAACTTGTCATTATAATAAGACTAAAGATGCATTTAATGGTATCTAAGATGATTATATTAAACAGAAATCAAAGTAGGTTACACACAATGGTGGAAATGGGCCGGAAGGAATCGGGGACCTTTGACAACCATCCAATCTTGACTCTTTTTTTTTTTTTTTTTTGTCCCTCTACGGGTATGGTAACTCTCCTGTGTAATAAAATTGCTTAGTGTCACCGCTCGCTCGTGTGTTTTTGCTAAGTGCTTAAGCGATCTCCTGGAATAAGGGAGCAGAGTGCTTCCTGGTTAGAATTGAGACTATTTGTTTGTTATTTGAGACGTTCTGACTATTTAAAAGTTTGGAGTTAAAATGTACATTTCAAATTTAAAAGTAAAACGTTGGAATTTAAAGATTAAATATATAATGACCCATTCCTATAACATCAGCACTATAATAAAATAAAACTTTATTTGGGGGCTCCTCTTGACCCCTGGTATAATTTTTATTTTTTAAACATATTGATGCGTTCCCCCGGTAAATCATTTCCATTTCCACCACTAGCTAAACATATATAGTACAAATGAATTGACACTTCACAAAACCCTTACTTTATTTATTTATTCATTCATTTATTTCACATTTATTCATTTTATTTATAGCACCAACCTGTTTAATTAGTGCAGTGAGCAAACTCCACAAAACAAGCAGCTTTATCTTTTTATCTTTTATCTATGTATATATATCTCGTGGCCACGGAATATATCTGTGCATGCCTCATAACTGTGCATGCCTCATAACTGCGCATGCCTCATAACTGCGCATGCCTCATAACTGCGCATGCCTCATAACTGCACATGCCTCATAACTCTACATGCCTCATAACTGCACATGCCCATTCCATGCTCAGGATATTCTCCTGTTGCAGACCGCGAGGAGAACAGAGGGAGGATGCGCAACAAAATCTTAGCACGTGTAAACTTATATTGTCTAATACTTTTAGTTTAGTTTTATATTCAAAGCTTGCAGCTGTTGTGAATAAACAGTGAAAAGAGGGAAGTATACACAAAGAATCTAAAGAAAAGTAAGGTAAGGGGTGGATCAGATAATTGTTAATATGAATAACTACCATGGCATTATTTATTTCTCTATTAGGATTAAGATAATGTACCATTTGTTTTCTCACATTCTGGAGACGTATTTTTAAATACCAATGTATTCCATGCTGCCACTAGAGGCGTCTAAATCAAGTTTGTAGGCTCAGCGCAAAGGAATATCCACGAAAACCCCTCCTTAGGGCATCCGATGATTCGAGGGCATTCTCCTAGGCACTAAAAAAAAAGAACCTTTTAAAGTAGGTTTCAGGGCATCGCCAATATATAATGGCACAGAGGCATCCTCCCTTGCAATGCCGAGGGGACCCGGAGAAAACCCACGCGGACATGGGGAGCACATGCAAACTCCACACCTGAGGCTGGAATTGAACCCAGGACCCTGGAGCTGTGAGGCAGCAGCGCTAACCACCACACCACCGTGCCACCCACACTTATCTGTCAAACAATAAAATAGAATGTATTATAAAAACACAGCATAACGACAACATTAAAAAATTCAGCAGTGAAGACTAAATAATACATTGCAAATAAGTAGCTAAAGCAATGCATTTCTGAAAATAAGGAGGGAGGGAGGAGGTGATTGATGCAGGTGAAGGGAGGAGTTCGGGCAGCCAGAGCTGGAAGGGGCTAGGAGAATGAATCATCGGGTACCCTGAGGAGGGGCTCTAGTGGATATTCCTTTGCGCTGCTCCCAGGCTACTTGTGACGACACTTTATTTAAACAGCACCCCAGAAAACAAAGCTGTGAGTTTGTGGTTCCTTTAAAAAAAAATGTTACACAAATTCTCTGCTCATGGATGCGACAAAACCAGAGTATCATTCTGTCCCACTGGGGCGAGGAGGAGAGCCACGCAGCAGGTGCTCAGTGGGAATGCAGGTCTTATTATTATTTGACAAGCCAAGTACATCACACACATCTTGTAAAGGCTAACTTTGCATAGCGAGATGCAGGGTTGTTTCGGGGGGGGAAGGGGAGTCTTGTAAAGGCTAACTTTGCATAGCGAGATGCAGGGTTGTTTCAGGGGGGAAGGGGAGTTTAAAAGGTGCGTAGCTTCTTGAGGTTCTGGAGAGTGACATCACGAGAGCAGAACTCCGAGCCAGCAGTCTCCAGGCCTTGGACATGTTTATATTTTTTAATCTTTAAACTTAAGCTCCAGAATGCGAGAAAACAAATGCTACATGATCTTAATCCTAATAAAGAAATGAAGTGATAGGTATTAATATTTACAATTATTTGATCCAACCCTCACCTTCCCTTTAACACTCTTTCAAATCTGTGATTGGTTTCTTATTGAAGGAGGATAAGAGGATAGAAATAAAGTTGTTTTAATTGTTTTCTTCTCCTTCCTGGAAACACACACATGGCATTTGTAATATATATATATATATATATATATATATATATATATATATATATATATATATATATATATATATATATATATTCTCTCGGTCATTATATAAAGTTGCAAAAAACATTTTTTTCAACACTGTTCAGATTTTTGCTAATTTCAAGTCCCTGTTTTTCACTGTGATTGTATGGATACTGAAAGAGCAGGAAACTGTCTGCCTTCACTGGGTTTCACTGTCCTACATTGACCCTGAGCTGTCCTGAGCTCTCACTGTCTGTGCTGCACTGTCCTGAGCTCTCACTGTCTGTGCTGGACTGTGCCAAGCTCTCAGTGTCTGTGCTACACTGTCCTGAGCTCTCACTGTCTGTGCTGGACTGTGCCAAGCTCTCAGTGTCTGTGCTGCACTGTCCTGAGCTCTTAGTGTCTGTGCTGCACTGTCCTGAGCTCTCAGTGTCTGCTGCGCTGTCCTGAGCTCTCAGTGTCTGTGCTGCACTGTCCTGAGCTCTCACTGTATGTGCTGGACTGTGCCAAGCTCTCAGTGTCTGTGCTGCACTGTCCTGAGCTCTCAGTGTCTGTGCTGCACTGTCCTGAGCTCTCAGTGTCTGTGCTGGACTGTCCTGAGCTCTCATTGTCTGTTCTGCACTGTCCTAAGCTCTCAGTGTCTGTGCTGCACTGTCCTGATTTCTCACTGTCTGTGCTGGACTGTGCCAAGCTCTCAGTGTCTGTGCTGCACTGTCCTGAGCTCTCAGTGTCTGTGCTGCACTGTCCTGAGCTCTCACTGTATGTGCTGGACTGTGCCAAGCTCTCAGTGTCTGTGCTGCACTGTCCTGGGCTCTCAGTGTCTGTGCTGCACTGTCCTGAGCTCTCATTGTCTGTTCTGCACTGTCCTGGGCTCTCAGTGTCTGCGCTGGACTGTCCTGAGCTCTCACTGACCCTGTTTGTGTTAAACTATATGAAGCTGTCAGTGCATTTCTGGGCTTCCAGCAACAAGCAGCATGTTTTTTACACAGCGCCAGCCCAACACATATTGCAATCACACCCAGAACAACTGGAACTAAAACAAACCAGTGCAGTCGTCCTTTCAGAACAGCTGGTGGTGTTGTGAGTTCAGCTGAAACCAGGACTAACTCAATCAGCTCCAACCCAATCTTATTGCGTGTATGAACCTCACAGCGGTACTTCCCAGCATCCTTCTCTGTGACTCTCCTCAGCAACAGTGAAGCATCCCCGCGCTGCAGCTCAGAATCAGACAGGCTGGTCCTGTTCACATACTGAGGGAGCTGATTGGCAAGCCAGTGCTTACCATTTGCATAAATGTGGACCTCCTTGTGTGTTTCCGCTCTTCTCCAGATCACAGCTGACCTCTCACCCCAGCCTCCTCCTTACTCGTGTTTTTGTGATTGACCCTGTCCTTCTCTGTGGCCATTTTTTTTTTTTGGCTGGAAACCTGATTCTCCTGAGTTTTTTACCCAAACGTGCACAGGCATTATCACTTCACGAGTCAATAACACTGCATGTAAACTCCACAATGTCTTCTCTGGGCAGGTTTGTGTTGGGAACAGTTGAACGGAAATGACTGTTTTTAAAAATGATGAAAAGATAAAAACTAAAATATATATCTTTCCTTGCTTTTAAGTCAAATCTGAGATACACCATTGATTGAATATTGAACTTTTTGTTTTGTATCTGCAGCTAAAACTGAAGCACTGTCTGTCATGGGCTTGGCTTCCTATCTCCCTAAGAGTTTTAAAGGGGAACTCAAGTTGTATTTTTTTTGTGTTTGTTACATGTTTGGACGTACATTTTCTTCTTCAAATTAAAACTGCTTGACATGAAAAACAGTTTAGTTGATTAGTACATGTCAATAAAATTCATATAGAATGGCTTTCCTACACTATTTGAGTCTTGTCTTGCTGACATCAAAAGTTGGATGTCTCAAAATGTTCTGCAATTAAACTCTGACAAGACAGAAGTTTTGTTGTTCGGTTCTCAGCAACAACCTGAGCTTGAAAACTGCCTAGAGAATGATTTGGGCATCCTGACTTAATATAATATCTAATATAAAACCTGATGTGAGAAACTTGAGGGTTATATTTGACTCTGATTTGGAGTTTTCCGAAAATGTCGAAAAATTATAAAAGTATCTTTTTATCACCTACATAACATTGCTAAAAGGCTGGTGCTGAGAAACTAACTTGTGCTTTCAGTTCATCAGGTCAGAAGGGAAACTGCAGTTTTTTTCTAATACGTGTGGAGTGAGGAAGGAGAGTGAGGAAGAAGGATGGGAGGAAAAAGGAGGAAGGGCTGCAGACAGCAGCAGCTGCAACCACTGCAGCAACAGCAGGACATCCACCGCCCAAGAGGGAGGAGTCAGTGCGTCCACAGCCCAAGAGGGAGAAATCGGTGCGTCCACAGCCCAAGAGGGAGAAGTCGGTGTGTCCACAGCCCAAGAGGGAGGAGTCAGTGCGTCCACAGCCCAAGAGGGAGAAGTCGGTGCGTCCACAGTCCAAGAGGGAGGAGTCGGTGCATCCACAGCCCAAGAGGGGGGAGGCCGAACGTCCACAGCCCAAGAGGGAGGAGCCGGTGCGTCCACAGCCCAAAAGGGGGGAGGCCGAACGTCTACAGCCCACGTCTCCACCAGCAGAGGGAGAGTACTTGCTGGTTCCATCTCCACCGCCATGGGAGAACTGCTTTATCCTGGGGATGCCAGTTCGCCATCGCCCAAGGATGCCTGCCTTGCACCGCCCAGGGATGCCACGTCTGGATCGCCTGGGGCTGCCTGCTGCTCCACATCGCTTGTGGAGCCATCAGTTACAGGGTACGAGGGAGAAGTGGCGCTCCCACTGCCGCCTCCATGGCTAGGGGCTCCCCTCCCGAGTTTGCCTCTGGAGGGTCCGCTGCTGCTGCCGTCGCCTCCGGAGGCTCCGCTGCTGCTGCCGTCGCCTCCTGAGGGTCCGCTGCGGCCGTCGCCTCCCGAGGGTCCTGCTTCGCCTGCGGTCGCTACAGGTCCTGCATCCTGCATGCAGCAGGAAATATTGTGGCTGGAGCCCCATGAAGGGGAGCTGCCGGCCACGAAGAGGGGGGGGGGGGGGGGGGTCAGGAGACCACCCCCATGGGCAGCCGGGCAGCTGCCAAGATTTCTTTGGCCGGAGAAGCTGGCCTGTGTGCGGTCAGCCTGGCCGCTACAGCTGTTGGGGTGGGAGGAGGACCTCCCACCGTGGCCGCCACCTTTGGCCAATTGCTGCCCCTGTTCCGGGACTGTGAAGCAGGACTTTGGGACTGAGGGGGGAGGTGGCCGTTGGGCCAGGTGTGCTTTGCACAAGGAGGGGGATATGTAACAGGGCGAGGTGCACTGTACATTGATTTGTTTGTTTTATTTTTACAACGGGGTCTCCCCCTCCACCCCTGTGCAATTTATTGTTTTGTATTATGATTTATTTATTTGTATTTAAATGACGACGAAAGCCGTGTGTTTTGGTGTATGATTTATTTATTATATTTACGATGACGTGTTATGGTTTATTTATAAATGACAGCATAGCCGAATGTTTGTTTTTTCGTACCGTTTGGTAGTGTGGATGGGAAGCCCCATCTACTATTAAAAAAACCTTGTGGAGAAGGTGGCCATCTCTTGAATTAAGTGATTCATTTGTTGCTAAATCAGAAGGTGGTCACCTGCATAAAAGCCTGCAGCTCTCCAAGTTCGGGGTGGGTTTTAGGAGCAAGAACGAGAGCGGAGAGAGCGAGGAGCGGGAGAGAATTTTGTGTTTGTGATTATTTTTGTTTAACCTTTTTATTTCGCTCTCTGAGCAAGTGTTTTCTGTTTAAATATTTTATTTATTTTTGTATTTAAAGAAAGCGTTTGTTTTGAACTGCAGTATTTTGGGTTTTTTTCCATCCTGCATCTGGCCTGACGTCACCACTCGTCCATCCCTGTCACAAAGGCATGTTAAAAACAAAAACCACGGTAGCCACACTGCTGACGCGCTTCAACCTCTATAAAGCATGTGTGATAATAGGCCTAATTATCACTTTCAGGTGGTCATACCTCCCAAATACTGTCACAAGGCTGGCTGAGTGGTGACACGTCAGACCCGGAAGAAACACAGACAGACAGTAGTGGTGAGTGAAACTGAGACGCAATGGTAGCTTTCAGAAGGTTTATTGCAAAATAAAAAGGTTGAACAAAACAGAAAAATAGGACACGGCACTTCACGCCAAAATAAAGAGACAAACAAAATGGACTATACAGTAAACAGACAGACAAAACACAGTGAGTTTCTATTTTTAACTATTATTATTATTATTATTACCTCCGTCTCCAATCCCGTTCTCCACTCACTGAACACCCAACCCCGAGTGAATGAAACGTGCATCTATTTATACTGTTGTGCTGGGATTCAATTACTATTTAATTATTCACTTGAATCCCAGCACGTGAATTAATTACGTGCAACCTCGTGCGCGCATATTACTTACTTTAAATGCACGTGCAGTGATGTGCAATCCCGTGCCTAAATACAATTATACATTTTTAAATACACGTGAAACACAGACCCGTTTATATCCCGTGTACCAATGACTATACACCAACATTAACACACGCACCATACAACACAACACACAAATGCACACAGGGGCGGGGTGCATTGCCACATATACCCCCCCCTTGTGCGCAGCACACATGGCCTCAACGGCCACCTCCCCCCTTAAAAACCCAGCAGTCCAGGACAAAGTCTCGGGCTGGGAAGGGAAGCTTCAGTGGGCCCATGGCTGGCAATGCTGTCAGCACCCCTGCCGGTAGCGGCACGGCTGACAGCATGCTGGTCCACTCCTGCAGCGAAATTGCTGCGGGGGATGGTGGTCTCCTGACCTCTCCCCCTTTCTTCGTAGCCGGTAGCTCCCCTTTCTGGGGCTCCGGCCACCGTACTCCCTGTGGTGGAGGTGCGGGAAGCAGAGACAGCTCCTGCTGTTCTGCTCCTGGCAGTGGCGGAGGCAGAGGCAGCTCCTGCTCCTCTGCTCCGAGCAGTGGCGGAGGCAGAGGCAGCTCCTGCTGTTCTGCTCCTGGCAGTGGCGGAGGCAGAGGCAGCTCCTGCTCCTCTGCTCCGAGCAGTGGCGGAGGCAGAGGCAGCTCCTGCTCCTCTGCTCCGAGCAGTGGAGGAGGCGGAGGCAGAGGCAGCTCCTGCTCCTCTGCTCCTGGAGGTGGCGGAGGAAGAGGCAGCTCCTGCTGCTCTGCTCCTGGCGGTAGTGGAGGCAGAGGCAGCTCCTGCTGCTCTGCTCCTAGTGGAGGAAGCGGTGGAGGTGGCGGAGGCAGAGGCAGCTCCTGCTGCTCTGCTCCTAGTGGAGGAAGCGGTGGAGGTGGGAGCAGCTTGTAGTCTCCTGGCGATGGAGGTGGGAGCAGCGTGTAGTCTCCTGACGATGGAGGTGGGAGCAGCGTGTAGTCTCCTGACGTTGCAGGGGACTGGTGCGGCTCTGCCTCTCTTGCAGGGGACTGGTGCGGCTCTGCCTCTCTTGCAGGGGACTGGTGTGGCTCTGCCTCACTTGCAGGGGACTGGTGTGGCTCTCCCGCTCTTGCAGGGGACTGTGGTGGAGGCAGTGGCGATGGGGCTGATGCTGGCCACTCAGAGGGAGGCTGTGGCTGGTGTGTGCCATGCTCCCTTCAGCAGCATAAATAGAGGCTGCTGGGGGACACCAGCATCCTGCCCTTCTCCCCCCCAGAAAAATTCAGGGGGTTGAGCCTGTAACTCCTCCCCTTCTGGCTCTTGGGATGGCAGCGATGGCCCCTCCCCCTCTAGCTCTCGGGACGGCAGCAGCAGGTGAACCAACAGGCATTCTACCTCTGCTGGCAGCTTGGGTCCTAGGGCTGTGGAAGCACTGACTTCCCCCTCTTGGGCTGTGGACGCACCGACTCCTCCCTTTTGGGCTGTGGATGCACCGACTCCTCCCTCTTGGGCTGTGGACGCACCGACTCCCCCCTCTTGGGCTTAGGACGTTCGGGCTCCCCCCACTCGGGCGTAGCGTGGGAGAAGTACAGTCGTGGACAAGTACAGCGCAGTTAGAAGCAGAAAGGAGGAAGTACATTTTTAAATTACATCTTGAAGTGCTTTAATCAGAAAACATTGCAGCTTAAAGCCTAACAGCTGCGTGTCTTTTTCTGATAACAAGCTGAAACTTGGAGCAGCTGATTCAAATTCCGCGGCATTCTGAGACACGGGGGAGAGGCGGAGCCTGCAGCACAATGCACAAACAAAGGCAGCCAGAGTTCAGAGCGAAAGCGTGTGGAAGCGACAGCGTGGGAGAAGTACAGTCCTGGACAAGTATAGCGCAGTTAGAAGCAGTTTGAAAGCAGGTTGACAGCTGCAGAAGCTAAACTGAACTTCCAAAAAAACAAACAAAAAAAAACATGGTCTTCAAGCCAGTAATCTGTGACAACTGCATGATGTGGGAAATCCGAGAAAACCCAACAGAGCTCAACCAAGTTTGTGTAAAGTGCCGCACGATCCAGGACTTGCTTCAACGAGTAAGTCTGTTAGAAAAGGAGCTGGAGGAAATGAGACAGCAACAGGAGCTTGAGGAGCTGACACACCCACAATTCATGGAAGTCTGCACCCCTAGCAGACTGAAAGCCACCAGGGAGCTGGGTTCAGATAGGCAGAGGCAGGGAAAAAAAGAAACTTCGTCAAACACAACCACCAGAAATCCAAACATCCAACAAATTTGAGCCACTTCAACATTTAGATGACCAAAACCAACATCAAGAGAATGAAAGGAACAACATCCAGGACCCTATAAACAGTGCTGGCCAGGCAGCAAAAAGAAGGGAGGTCATGATTGTTGGCACTCCATATTGAGAAACACAGCAAGTTCAGTTTGCAGTTTGGACCCCCTTACTACAACAGTGTGCTGCCTTCCAGGAGCCTCTTTCAAGCACATCACTGAGAACGTGGACAGGACGAACAGGAGACGACCCGGTAGTAGTCGTCCACATTGGTACAAACAACGTTGGAAGAGACAGACCAAGATCCCTACAAAACAAATTCAGAGAGCTAGGAAGGAAATTAAAAGACAAGACCAAAACTGTGGTATTTTCTGGGATACTGCCGGCACCTTGCAAAGGACCATATGGACAGCTGGAAATACATAATCAAAATGCATGGCTGAAATCGTGGTGCACACAGGAAGGCTTCATCTTTCTTGAACATTGGAGCACATTCTACAACAAGGACTATATATATAGGTGGGACGGACTGCACTTAAACAGAAAGGGAACCAATCTACTCAGAGAAAGGATCCTTGAGGAGGTCCAGATGCATTTAAACTAGAAAGGAAGGGGGGAGAAAACAAAAAAACAGAAGGGAGACCGCATCAAAACAAGGGCAACAACTCAGGTAAGACAACTATTAAATGTATTTATCTTAATGATAGAAGTCTCAGAAACAAAATGTTAGAACTTGAAGCTACTTCACTAATGAGTAATTACAATGTGTTAGGTGTTACAGAAACTTGGTTGTCTGAGAGTGATGGAGACAAATATAATATTGGTGGGTACACACTGTATAGAAAAGACAGAAGAGGCGGAGGGGTAGCGCTGTACATAAGAAATAGTCTTGAAGCCCAGGTGTTAAATCTGGACAAAGAAAACAATATCGAATCAATATGGGTCAGAATAATGGACAAAAATTCAAAGGGCAAAATAATAGGAGCATGCTATAGACCGCCAAATTCAGACGCTGAGCAAAATAATCTGTTATACAATGACATTCGAAATGCGTGTAGAAAAGGAGAAGCCATATTAATGGGGGATTTCAACTTCCCCTGTATAAAATGGGAGAACCTGGTGGGGAGCAGGACGGCCGAAATTGAAATGGTGGAAATGACAAATGACTGCTTCCTAACGCAATTTGTCAAGGCACCGACTAGAAGGGAAGCATGCCTTGATGTATTCTTTTTAAATAACGAAGACAGAATAACTAAAACAGAGGTCAGAGAGCCATTGGCAAACTCAGACCACAACATGGTCTCATTTGAAGTGTTTTTTAAAAGCCCAAAAGTAATGACTAAAGCTAAGGTTTACAATTTTAGAAAAGCAAACTATGAAGGTATGAAACAGAGACTAACAGAAGTAGATTGGAGTAAAATAGAGAAAACATCCACAGAAATAGGATGGCTGTCTTTTTTAAAATGTAGTACTAGAGGCGCAAAACAATTACATCCCAGAAGTAGACAAATCTAAATCTAAAACAAAATGGCCAAAATGGTTTAATAGATCAATTTAAAAAAATATTCAGTGAAAAAAGGCACTTTTCGGGGCGTTTAAAAGGGACCAAAAACAATGTACACAGAACGAGTACTTGGAATTGCAAACACACGTCAAAAAGGAAGTTAGAAAAGCCAAGAGAGAGAAAGAAATCAGTATTGCAAAGGGGGCTAAAACCAATTCCAATATTATAACAGCAAGAGAACATTCAAAGAGGAGGTTAAATGTCTAAGAGACACAAATGGCAAAATCATAGATGAAGAAAAAAAATAGCAAATATATTAAATGATTACTTTTCACAGGTTTTTACAAAGGAGGACATGGACAACATGCAGAAATGTCGACCTGTTCCTATCCAGTTTTAAATAACTTTAGCATAACAGAGGCAGAAGTGTTAAAGGGACTAGGAGCTCTTAAAATAAACAAATCCCCTGGGCCGGATGAGATCCTCCCAATAGTACTCAAAGAAATGAAAGTCGTTATTTACAAACCACTAACCAAGATCATACAACAGTCTCTTGACACAGGGGTTGTACCGACAGAGTGGAAAATTGCAAACGTAATACTGATCCACAAAAAGGGAGACAAAACCGAACCAGGTAACTACACACCAATAAGCCTGACTTCTATTATATGGAAACTTATGTAAACTATAATAAGATCTAAAATGGAAAATTACCTATATGGTAACAATATCCTGGGAGACAGTCAGCATGGTTTTAGGAAAGGGAGATCATGTCTAACTAACCTGCTTGATTTTTTTGAGGATGCAACATCGACAATGGATAATTGCAAAGCATACAACATGGTTTATTTAGATTTCCAGAAAGCTTTTGACAAAGTCCTGCATAAAAGATTAATTCTCAAACTGAACGCAGTAGGGATTCAAGGAAATGCATGCACATGGATTAGGGAGTGGTAACATGTAGAAAACAGAAAGTACTGATTAGAGGAGAAACCTCAAAATGGAGCGAGGTAACCAGTGGTGTACCACAGAGATCAGTATTAGGTCCTCTGCTTTTCCTAATCTACATTAATGATTTAGATTCTGGTATAGTAAGCAAACTTGTTAAATTTGCAGACGACACCAAAATAGGAGGAGTGGCAAACACTGTTGCAGCAACAAAGGTCATTCAAAATGATCTAGACAGCATTTAGAACTGGGCAGACACATGACAAATGACATTTAATAGAGAAAAGTGTAAAGTATTGCATGCAGGCAATAGAAATGTGCATTATAAATATCATATGGGAGATACTGAAATTGAAGAAGGGAACTATGAAAAAGACCTAGGAGTTTATGTTGACTCAGAAATGTCTTCATCTAGACAATGTGGGGAAGCTATAAAAAAGGCCAACAAGATGCTCGGATATATTGTGAGAAGTGTTGAATTTAAATCAAGGGAAGTAATCTTAAAACTTTACAATGCATTAGTAAGACCTCACCTGGAATATTGTGTTCAGTTCTGGTCACCTCGTTACAAAAAGGATATTGCTGCTCTAGAAAGAGTGCAAAGAAGAGCAACCAGAATTATCAGGGTTTAAAAGGCATGTCGTATGCAGACAGGCTAAAAGAATTGAATCTATTCAGTCTTGAACAAAGAAGACTATACGGCGATCTGATTCAAACATTCAAAATCCTAAAAGGTATAGACAATGTCGACCAAGGAGACTTTTTTGACGTGAAAAAAGAAACAAGGACCAGGGGTCATAAATGGAGATTAGATAAAGGGGCATTCAGAACTGAAGATAGGAGGCACTTTTTTACACAGAGAATTGTGAGGGTCTGGAACCAACTCACCAGTAATGTTGAAGCTGACACCCTGGGATCCTTCAGGAAGCTGCTTGATGAGATTCTGGGATCAATAAGCTACTAACAACCAAACAAGCAAGATGGGCTGAATGGCCTCCTCTCGTTTGTAAACTTTCTTATGTTCTTATGTGTGTGTAAATTCATATTT
The DNA here is from genome assembly GCF_902713425.1 of Acipenser ruthenus. Lineage (NCBI taxonomy): Eukaryota > Metazoa > Chordata > Actinopteri > Acipenseriformes > Acipenseridae > Acipenser > Acipenser ruthenus. The sequence goes on from NC_081204.1 coordinate 17,834,564, forward strand.
AGGCTCATTTCTTTCTGTTATCTTGAAGATCTAAATAATTGGATTCCATGTGAAATCAATATGTGAATGAGCACATGTGATTATCTACAAACCTGTACCTGTAAATCAGGATAGAACGTGCGAAAGACCATCATTCAGATTGAATTGTGTGCAGGATCGGACGTTGTAAAGGAGAGGTTCAGTATAGCTTACTGTCAGTGTGAGCATGGAAAGAGGGGATCCTGACTGCCTGATGCCTTCTGATATAGGGTGAGAAGTTTTCTGAATAATCTGTGCTCACTATTCATTGTACAATTAAGAAATTGTCATATAACTGGTAGTTGTTAAGTTGACGATTCAGAAATGAAAAAAAAAATGGAAAAAAACAGCAGAGAGCTGTACACCGGTGTCTAGACTAATTTGTGCTAAAACAACAAGCCAATAAAAATACAGCCAGATGACCTCACAAACAGAAATAGCGCTGCTGGTATTTTATTACCGTATTACAGCTTATTGTACCAGTAAAAACGAGGGAGAGGGAGAAACATGGAGTGAAGGTAGTTTTACTGTGAAATACAAAAATAGAGTAAAGGTAGAAGCTACACCAATCTGTGTTGGTTACAGTCTGGCACCATCATCAATCCGGCGTTTTTATATCGTGTCGCTTCTTATCACTCAACAGAACATTAATCTGGGTTTGTCCTATGTATTATTAATATATGGTATAATACCGTATTATACCCAATATATCATTTTATATTCATAACTGTCATGAAATTGTCTGAACAAATGTAACAAGCACAGTGAATATCTGAAAATGTATTCAATTAGCTGAATGAAATGGAATTCTCTGTGTAAAAAAGTGCCTTTCAGTTCTGAATGCTGTCTAGATCATTTTGAATGACCTTTGCTGCTGCAACAGTGCTTGCCACTCCTCCTATTTTTGTGTCATCTGCAAATTTAACAGGTTTGCTTACTATACCAGAATCTAAATCATTAATGTAGATTAGGAAAAGCAGAGGACCAAATACTGATCCCTGTGGTACACCACTGGTTACCTCGCTCCATTTTGAGGTTTCTCCTCTAATTCTTTAAGCATTACATAAAAATAAAAAACAATATTAATAGCGTTGAGGTAATAATCCCTATGTTTATACAATAGCACTTTAGCAAATGTTTAATATCAAAATAATAAGCGTAACTCAACTTTTGACCCATGTTTCAGCTCTGACCATACATCTCAGTGGAACATTATGACGTACTGTAGATACATAGGTAGATACTTCTACTCCTTACAATGGTCTGAACCCAATACTTTGAACTTCCTCCTACAGAAAAGATGTATGTGAACTGTTCATATTTAACACTATATAAACCAATGTTACGTTGTAACAAACACACCTTTAGCAAAAAAGCCAACTTTAACGAAAAAGTTACCTCCCTGAACTAAGTGCCAAAAACATTTAATAAAGGGGGAAAGGCGGGTCAACAGCGCAAAAGGATGCGGGATCTTTAAGTTACAAATACAAAACAAAAGGAACAATAATCGATCATTTAAACCAGACAATACATTTTCTGATTCTTCATAGGCGAACACACACACACACACACACACACACACACACACACACAGCGTGTACAGACAGACAATGAGCCCTTCAGCCTTGATCAAGACAAACAGGTATACTGAGCAGTAATTAAAGTCCTGAACAGAGCAAAACCACAGAGAAGAAAAGAAAACATTGCATCAAAACAAAGTAGCAAATAAAATTAAAAAAAAACAATCCAGTGAAAAAAATGAATGGAAACTATCTCACCACTCCTTGAAGAGTCCTTGATCCAGCGATGAATGAGAGAGTCCAGCCAGTCCAAACGATATCCAGGAATCCTTTATCAGCTATGACAATTTAACCAACCCACCAAACATTTAGCATTCATATGATCTACCTCAACATCTACCTCCAAGGAAGTAAAGAAACAATCTTCCAAACTATGATCATGAGAAATTTAGTTGTGCAATAAAAAAAGGTTTTTCTTCTAGAAACAGAAAAGTACTGTATGCATATATCATGACAATATTTCCCAGACAGTAAAAAAAGTTCTGGACAAAAATGTATGTTTCATTAAACAGCTGAACGGTTATTTTACAGGCCAGTAATGGCTTCAAGTGGTTTTAATCTCATTCCTCCATCCCCTCACATATCTTCTGTGGAACAAGCAAACAATCTTTAAGTTTTTTTTATTAAAAAGAAAATTAGTTTTGCAACCAAAACGGTTTTGATTTTCTTATAGATTAAAAAAAAAACCAGAAAGGGCTGTAAAAGTTATTTTTCTTTTTCTTCTAAAACCTTTTTTTAAAATCATTTTCAACGTTGCTGCAGTACAATCTACCGTCAGGTATTGGTAACTTAGCTTGCTGCAATCCATTTCAGAGTGCAAACCAGGTGAGTCTTTCTTGCAATAATTGCCTAAATTACTACCTTCTTACATATTATCCTAATATAACTAATAAATGACACAAAAAACTGCTTCAAGGGTCTGTCACCTACTTTTCAGTCTTACAAAATAAGTACAAATGCTGATTGGCTTGTGTTAAGGTAAGATGGGTGTATTTTGGCACTCCTAAATGCCCGCCTCCTCCACTTGAACCTCATTTAAGGAAGTACATATTGGCTGCCAGTCACCCGTTGAACCAACTGTTAATATAAACACCTCTCTCGTGAACAGAATATACAACAGCTATTTTCTCTTTACTCTCCAGTAAGTATTTATTTCATATTCTTGATAATAAACTGGTGCTATGTTTTACTGTATGTGAAGGGAGCTTAATGGGTTGATTTATGTTCTTTTTATATTTTATCTTGACTTTTATACCTTTATTTCAAGATATCCTTTACCTTTATCTATGCCACCTTATTTTTTAATCATTACTAAGTGTGAAATATTATTTTTTAACTTGTACTGAAACAGACTGAATGTTGGTGTGAGGACCCTGGAGAAGAACTAGAACAGTTGCAAGGCTCTTTTTAGAATTCAGCTTAACACAAGGGCTTCAATGTAAATAAATTGCTAGGCAAATGTGCTGTCTGTAACCAAGGTAGAAGGAAATGGTAAAGAAAACTGGACTAACAAAGCTAAATGTCCCTTTTGGAGTCTGTAGCACATTGCAAACTCATTATAATAGTGATTGAAGGTGTTAACCAACCAAAACAGAGTATACAGTATCAAACCAGACTTTAATTTGAATATTTTTCTGAGACAGGTGTATTTTAATTGGAAAGTTAATTAATATGTTTGTTAAAGTGCATGAGAATGAGTGTTGTTCTATAGCAAGTTGAGTGACTGTCTCACCTTCCAACGCGTTGTGTCTTTGTACGGAAGCATATTGGTGCCACAGAGAGTAAACATTCTTTTTTTAAACTTAGATATCGGTTCCAAAATTTAAATGCACAGAATTTCCATTGGTGTATTCTAATCCTGTGACGTCGAGACACTATACAGGCTCCTCTGTAATTTATTCATACTACTTTACTGTACTTCTCTTGCCTCGTACATCTCCTCACTCTTGCGAAACTCTCATATGCACACACAGTGCCCTTGTGTGTTGGGGGGCAGACAGACAGTTGTGTTTTCAGCAGTTTTGATCTGTAACTGGGGAAGTGTCAACACTGCAGCAATGGTCTTTAGCTGGACACATAAATGTTGACATTTTAATATCTCTGTATAATGGGATAAAAATGCAAATCTTTAGACACAAATAGAAATAAATAAAACTGACCAGGCCGGTACACCAATGGTACCTCCAGGCATATGTAAACTTGTGAGGGTGATGATGAGCTAAATACATTTCAGGAGCCAAATGCGTTACAGTTTAGGCTACTGCAAGCAAAATCACAGTCTGTAAGTGATTTAAGCTGTTAAAACAGTCAATTGTCCAGTTTGACCAATAACGAGAGGTCAAAGATCAAAGTCCAAGACATGTTTAGAAAACTCTTAGTTGGTGTCCTATACATGTTCAATAGTAAATTTGAACCTATCTCCAGTCTGTAAGGAGATTTAAGCTGTCACAAATTTCCTGAGGTCAAAGGTCAAGGTCCAGTACATTTTTGGAAAAGCCATAGTTGGTTTCTTATACATGTGCAGTAGTAAACACAAGTCTATCTAGAATCTGTAAAGTGATTTAAGCTGTTAAAACAGTCAATTGTCCAGTCTGACCAATAAAGAGAGGTCAAAGGTCAATACATTTTTAGAAAGCTCTTAGTTGGTTTCCAATTACAGTAAGTGCAGGTACGGTATACAATACCTTCAGTCCTAATAAGAGCATATTTAGCTAAGAACAAGTACAAAATACAACACATAATTCAATTAAGGGGCAAGTTGAATAAGTGCAGATAATATGGTGAGAGTTACATTACGTTAGATATTAATATACAAGTGATAAGTGCAGTGGACTGAGAAAACGGTGCAATTACAAAAATATAGTTGCAGTTAACATAAAACTATTATACTAAAACTATTATAAATCGCTGGTTTCAACTATAACCTTTCAGGTTACCTCCCCTCACTGTAGGCATCCGGCAGGCCCCTGCAGTGACCTCTTTGGCCACTATGGGCGTCCAGCAGGCCCTCATAGTGACCCTTTCTCTGTGAAATGCTTTTCTTTCTGCTCATCAGCAGTTTTGAGCATTTATATCCAGAGATTGTTTTTACAGTGAGGAGCGGCTGCTCCCGCGATCCATCCTGGGGTTTCGACACCTGCCACTGTTGTCTAACATGCAACTGTAACCTTTCTGGTTACACCCCCTCATCACTGTAGGCATCCGGTAGGCCCCTGCAGTGACCTCTCTGCCACTATGGGCGTCCAGCAGGCCCCATAGTGCTCCCTTCTCTGTCAAACGGTTTCCTTCCAGCTGCGGGCTTCAACAGGGCCCCGCAGCCCCCTTCTATTCCTTACCTCAAACGGTTGAGCAGCAGGGCCCCGCTTTTCCATTCACTCTTCCGCCCTTCCCAGCGGTCTTCCAAACATAACCTTTTAGGTTACCCTCCCCTCAACGCAGGCATCCAGCAGGCCCCTGCAGTGACCTCCCTGGCCGCTATGGGTGTCCAGCAGGCCCCCATAGTGGTCCCTTCTCTGTGAGATGATTTTCTTCTTTTAGCTTATCGGCAGTTTATTCAAACCCTTTCAAAAGAGTTCCCATTTCTTTGAATACCAGTCAGGGCCGCAATACTGCATACTCTGAATAACTTCAATGAAGGAACCTGTGCTATTCCGCCTGTAACTTCCTTCATTTCTGCTCCCCATAACTCCACCACACCCAGCATCAATAGTTTAATCCCTCACGAAGATTTCTCTCTGCAATATGCAAATCGACCACGCCATATTCTTAATCAAAATTGCTGGGAAAAACGCATGGCTGGCTAAGTCAATATTTCAAACATATTTAAAATCATGCCCATTGAGCCTGTCCTCAGGGGATCGTATTGTTTCTATTTCCACTTTTCTGTCCGGTCCCCCTCCTACCAAACGCAATCTTCTGTCCCTCCTTGGCCATTTAAACTACATGGGAGCATGGGAGGGTTTGCAAACGAGAGGCGGCCATTCAGCCCATCTTGCTTGTTTGGTTGTTAGTAGCTTATTGATCCCAGAATCTAATCAAGCAGCTTCTTGAAGGATCCCAGGGTGTCAGCTTCAACAACATTACTGAGGTGTTGGTTCCAGACCCTCACAATTCTTTGTGTAAAAAAGTGCCTCCTATTTTCTGTTCTGAATGCCCCTTTATCTAATTTTCAGTTGTGACCCCTGGTCCTGGTTTCTTCTCAAAAAAGTCCACTGGGTCGACATTGTCAATACCTTTTAGGATTTTGAATGCTTGAATCAGATCACCACGTAGTCTTCTTTGTTCAAGACTGAATAGCTTAATTTCTTTTAGCCAGTCTGCATACGATATGCCTTTTAAACCTGGGATAATTCTGGTTGCTCTTCTTTGCACTCTTTCTAGAGCAGCAATATCCTTTTTGTAGCGAGGTGACCAGAACTGAACACAATATTCTAGGTGAGGTCTTAACATTGTAAAGTTGTAAAGGCATTGTAAAGTTTTAACATTACTTCCCCTGATTTAAATTCAACACGTCTTACAATATATCCGAGCATCTTGTTGGCCTTTTTTATAGCTTCCCCACATTGTCTAGATGAAGACATTTCTGAGTCAACTTAAACTCCTAGGTCTTTTTCATAGATTCCTTCAGTTTCAGTATCTTCCATATGATATTTATAATGCACATTTTTATTGCCTGCATGCAGTACTTTACACTTTGCAATTAAATGTCATTTGACATGTGCTTGCCCAGTTATGAATGCTGTCCAGATCATTTTGAATGACCTTCGCTGCTGCAACAGTGTTTGCCACTCCTCCTATTTTTGTGTCGTGTGCAAATTTAACAAGGACCTAATACTGATCCCTGTGGTACACCACTGGTTACCTCGCTCCATTTTGAGGTTTCTCCTCTAATCAGTACTTTCTGTTTTCTACATGTTAACCACTCCCTAATCCATGTGCATGCATTTCCTCGAATCCCTACTGGGTTCAGTTTGAGAAATTAATCTTTTATGCGGGACTTTGTCAAAAGCTTTCTGGAAATTTTAAATAAACCATGTCATATGCTTTGCAATGAGGATAATTCCTCAAGGCAGAGCTTTTATCTTCTACCTTCTCTTGATTTGATTCCCTCAATGATGTCATACTCATTGGAACTCCGCCTGTGGGAGCTCCTACTAAAAGAATGGAACGGCATTACTTTCTTTTATGACGACTGTCTCCTGCTGCACGAAGACATTCAACTGTTCACATATGCAGCTCCCTCTCTTGGCTTTGGAGGATACTACAAGGGAAAATGGTTTTCTGCTCCATGGCCGGACGAATTCAGTATCATTACTATACCCGATCACTCCTTGTCATTGCGCAAAATGTATCCATTTGTTGTAGCCACATTCCTTTTGGGAGTCTTCCTGGGCTCAAAAATCCATTCTTCTCCACTCAAATAATTCAGCTACAGTCCAAATCATTAACAAGGTCGTTCATCCTCCCACCATATAATGAGCATATTCAGAAGGATTACCTGTTTATCTGTTACTCATCAGTTCATTTTCAGACCTCAACACATTCTCTGCCACCTGACTATAATCACGATTCTCTTTCCCGTTTCCAAACACAGAGATTGAGCATTAGCTCCCGAAGACGACTGCCTGCCAAATGAGATTCCTCCCTTTTCAGACCTGACATTCATGTGAGCCACCCGCTGCATTCCCTGATTCTGCAGGCTCAAGAAACAACTCTTCTCAGCATCACTCCCCAATCACTGCAAACGTACTGGTCATCCTGGAATTTATTTAAAAAATTCACTTTCCATTCAACATTACCTTCCCTTCATTTTCAGTGCCCGTAGTGTCATCCTATATTATGTCCCTTAAAATTGGAGCTATAAGATTTCAATTTCCGGCACCCAGTTTTTCTACAAACTCATTTTCGGTGTCCCAGCTCTACACTCAGTAACTTACAAATTTCATTAATCCTGAAAGGGCTTCAACGATCAGAATCTCTTTCTCCCCCTGCTAGCCTACCTATCACCATCAACGTACTCTCTTGGTGCCTCTCATCTGCTCCAGCTACTCCTCCCTGTTTTCGATTAAACCTTAAAGCCCTTTTCTCTTAGCCTTCTTGGGTTCCTTAGGTGCTCAGAGTCTACATCACTCTCAAATTCAACCCCCAGATTCACCCCTTCATCTCTAACCTAGCAATCACCTCATCTGATATCTTTTCCTTCCTGCTCAAAAGAAGTAAAAATAACCGGGAAGATTAGGGAACGCTTTTCAATTTTGTTTATAAATTAAACTCCCATGTTGGCCCATATGACCCCTTTTCTCTCTTATCCATCTCCATCTTTCTCAGGGTGCATCACCCTCAGGCCCGCTGTTTATTAACGAAAGCTGAATAATCATCACCCGACATTGGTTCTTCTTTCACCTTTTCACCTGATTATTTCCAGGTCCGGATTCTCAGCTGAGCCGTTCTCCGGTCATTCCATCAGAATCGTAGCAGCTTCTCGCCATGGAGTTCCAGGCTCCTTTATCAAACGGTTAGGTTGTTGGTCCTCCAGTGCTTACCAAGTTTACATTAGAACAAATATTACAGATCCTAAAAATGCTTTTACAAGAATGTGCTCTTAAGCGTTAGTAGCCTGCCTGGAGGAAGGGCAATCGAATCAGCCATGGATTCCCAGAGGTTTATTTCCCAAAAATGGGTTTTGTTTTCCTCTCCTGCATGCTGATGATCATTTGTTAAAGGTTGACTAAACCTTCAAGTGGGCTATATTCAATACTAATCATGGCATTATTGAGACTGGCTTGTTCTTTTTGGCCATTCGGCCAGGCAGCGAGCCCTCAAACCAAGCTAGGTTTGATGCCAAATGAATGTGTATATACAACATACTTCTCTGTAAAATCGCATACTCCGCATTCTCCACAATAAATATTTGTACTAAAACATTTTGTGATTGGTGTTTGTCCCGAACTACTGAATGTAACATTTGTTTCCTTCATATTAACAATGGTTTAACTGTAAACATGTGCTGAGAACACTCCCTGATTTTTGTGAGTACAGTATTGTCAAGCAGAATTTTAATGTTAAAAATAACCAATCTATACTTTTAATCTTATTATGTTATTATTGTATTCCATATTATTATTATTATTATTATTAGTTTATTTAGTAGACGCCTTTATCCAAGGCGACTTACAGAGACTAGGGTGTGTGAACTATGCATCAGCAGCAGAGTCACTTTCAACTACGTCTCGCCCGAAAGACGGAGGTTAAGTGACTTGCTCAGGGTCACACAATGTCAGTGGCTGAGGTGGGCTTTGAACCGGAGACCTCCTAATTACAAGCCCCTTTTCTTTAACCACTGGACCACACAGCCTCCTATTATTTGTTTATTTTTAGAACGGGGTCTCCCCTCCGCCCCTGTGCAGTTTATTATTTTGTATTTGTGGTTTATTATTATTATGATTTAGTTATTGTGAAAATATGACGGTGTACGCTGTGTTTGTTATTGTTATGGTTTATTGTTTTATAAATTTGACGGCGTAGCCAAATGTTTGTTTTTGTTTGGTAGTGTGGAGGGGAAGCCCATCCATGGTAATTAAAAACCTTGTGTAGGTGGCCATCTCCCAAATTAAGCCTGCAGCTCTCTACACTCAAGGTGGGTGTTAGGAGCGAGAGCAGCGAGAGAGAAACGAAATGAAACGAAAAAAAACATTTGGCTACGCCGTCAAAGCCGTCATATAGCATTCTTTTCAGAATTTTTATTTAAACCACCAACTATTCCTAGGGAAGCAAAATCCACATGGAATAAAGAGAATAGATGAGTGTTATTGTAGAGCCCCTCAGCTTTAGAGAGGTAACAAGTAGGGGAAGACACAAATATTTGCCATATATTGTCCCTTTCAATTGAAGACAATGTAGCTTTGCTGTTCCTAGCCAGATCATTTATTATTACAAAAAGAAGAGTACTGCACAATAGCTGCAGAGCATTTATCAGGAAGTACTGTAAAAAAAAAAAGGAAAATAAATAAAATATAACACCTGTTATTTTTCACCACCAATGGGGAGACACAACACCTGAGCCACTAAAGTGAGAACTGTACCACACCCAGCCACTCTGTGCACCAGAGCTCAAGATCAATGTGCATCTATTCAGGGATGCCAACATAGAATAAGATAACTGTGAAAAGGTTGCAAACCCAGCCAGGTGGTGCAGTGGCAGAATGGAAACTCGGAGGCAGAACCTTGCAATTAAGTTCAGTAGGACTGTGGCAGGAGGACAGCTGATAGCGGCGGTAATTCGTCCTCTTGACCACTGGCAGCATGAGAGAGCAGGCAGCAACAACAGCGCTTTTCAGTGTGCGAGACCTGTTTGTTTTGTTTATTTATTTTATTTTCAACCCGGGCTTATCATAGTTGATATTCCCGGGGATTCTTTTTGTTAGTTTATTTGTGAATTAATAAAACCCTGCCCAGCCCTGCCTTGCTGGTGCACAGGTCAAGCCTCACTTCCTGCCTGTCTGTGTCGTCACGTCTGGTCCCACAGGCGCTACACCCACCAACCCCCATCACAAGGATTTCAATTACACAAAAGTAGATGTTAAAACTTCATGCTGATTTGAACTCAGCTCTCACCAAGATAAGCACCAACTAAGACATAGCTTTACAGTAAACTAATGTGATCCATATGTGTCTCCATCCATTTGTGCTTCCTTCCATATGATGATGTAGATATCCTTCTGTCTGGTGTTGATGGCTGAAGTGTAATGCTGACTCCAGGGATCAGCTTATTGCCTCCCTAGCGCATCAGCACACACAACGGCTGCGATGCTGGCTCCGGGGATCAAACCACAGTGCGGTCTCCCCAGCGCATCAGCATGACAACCGTCTGGATTGAGCTAAGTCGGGTACATCTCTGGGGTCTTCAAGTGGGCACCTTCCATCCTCGGTGTTTCGTCGACTAGCCCATGACACCTCAAGAGGGCTCGACGGTGATTCTGGCGTCCCAACATCACCCCCGTCCGTCCCCCACTCAACTCAGCCCAGCTTATTTACCCGTACATCAGCGTTTCTTTCTATTGTGCTTGAGATCCCCAGCCAGAATCTTTGCGTCTCAACCACAGCCAGTTGCTGCTCCTCTCTGCTGCTTCAGATAAGTTCTTCACTGTGCGACACAACTCTTGGCCACTGAATCCGACGTCTCTCAGGTGGAAAAATAAGCCGTTGACCAACATCTGCCAGCATTTTCCAGTCTCTAGCAGCTTCCAGTTGTCCTGGGCGAGGATTGGTTTTAATACTTTTTCTTGGTGGTTGCTCTCCTGGGTGGAGGAATGTTGTCTTTTGTGTGTAATGTTTTGATGGAACAGGTGGCAACTTATTGGTCATGTTACGCGTGTCTTCCAATGCTAAGGCCAAACATCGCAGCACCTGGTCCTGGCGCCAAGTAAACCATCCTTGGCTAAAAGCCACCTTACATCCTGTCAAAATGTGCCTTAATGTTGCAGGTGATGAACACAAAGGACATGAGGGATCCTCTCCTACCCAGAGGTTTAGGTTCTGTGGTGATGGACGAACATCATATGTTGACCTGATGAGGAAACTGATCCTGCTCTGTTCCATTGACCATAGGTCTTGCCAGCCAATCTTGCGTTGTTCCACACTCTCCCATCTCATCCATTCTCCCTGCTTGGCCTGGGAAATGGACTTTATACACCTCATCCTCTCCTCCTGCTTTAACATCTCGTTGACTACCAGCTTCCTCCGTTGAGCTGGGGCTGCCTTGTGCCATGTAGGAGGAGCTGAACTGAGACCAAGACCCCCTCTTCCATGCTGAACTTGCCCCATGATATCACCAATTCGAAGGGCAGCCTTTGCATCCTCCACAGTTTTCTTTGCAGCCCACTTTCTTCCAGTTTTCAATACAGGTGCTGCCTCCCTTACGCATTTGTCACGTGACTCTACTAATGTCATTTAGTTGCAGTAGTTGTTAGTTGCAGTATTCCTTTAGTTGCAGTAGTTGTTAGTTGCAGTATTCCTTTACCATAAAGTCCCACTCTGCTGAGGCAGCGTGGAACTCCCAACCATTCCCTGATGTATGAACTGATTAAAGCTTCCAGCTTCTCTACTGTTGTCAAAGAAACATCGTATACATATTTATTCACTAACAAAATTAAGCTTTCAAAAGAAAATACAAAACAAAAAGGTTCAAACAATCAAATGCAAACAACATACCATCACCACAGCCTGCTACTCCTGTATCCCTCTACTACACACCAAACAAACCTCCCTTTAATAGGATGCAGCTGGGCATTCAATCAGGGATAGAGCTGGAGATTAACCCCATCCCTGCTAAACACACACACATGCATATTTACAGGAAAGTGGGTGGTGGTTTTCTTTATCAAAAACACTTACATACATTTTCTTTTACTCTTTTTAGGATACCAAAGAAAACAAATGAAACTTGAAAAGCCAATGACTTGGAAACCAAGTATTTTCTTACTGTTTCTACTATGTATCTTCATAATGTCCTTCTCATATGGAGTCATTGAAATATTTAATAAACAGCAAATCCTGAAGATGGATCAATTAGAATCAAGTTCCAAATCAACAATGACCACTATTAGAAAGGATCGAGGGATATGGACTGTAAACTCAATTGGCCGTCTTGGCAATCAAATGGGTGAGTATGCAACTCTGTATGCCTTGGCTAAGCAAAACAATCACCAAGCATACATACTTCCAGAGATGCATGAGTACTTAGCACCAATCTTCAAGATCACTTTACCTGTGCTTCATAGTAAAATTAACAAAAACATACAATGGAAACATTACGCGCTCCATGACTGGATGTCCAATGAGTATTAAAACATTCCTGGGGATTATGTGAAGCTAACAGGCTATCCTTGCTCTTGGACCTTCTACCATCATATTAAAGAAGACATCCTTAGGGAATTCACCTTCCATGATTTCCTCAAAGACGAGGCCAACCAGTACCTAGAAGGTATTAAAGGGAGTCGGGAAAATGTCACCTTCATTGGAGTCCATGTGCGAAGGGGGGACTATGTGCATGTTATGAGAGACGCATGGAAGGGAGTGATAGCAGATAAGGCCTACATTGATAAAGCCATGTCTTATTTCAGGAACAAGTATCAAGAACCTGTGTTTGTGGTAACCAGCAATGGCATGGAGTGGTGCAAAGAGAACATTGATGCTTCTAAAGGAGATGTGTGTTTCTCTGGTGATGGAAATGAATCAAACCCAGCAAAGGACTTTGCTATTCTTGCTCACTGCAATCACACCATCATGACTATTGGGACATTTGGCTACTGGGCTGGGTACCTTGTTGGTGGGGAGATGGTTTATCTCTCCAACTTCACACTCCCTGAATCACCATTCCTGAAAGAATTCAAGTATGAAGCTGCCTTCCTTCCTGAATGGCATGGGATCCCAGCTGACCTTTCACCCCTTCTGAATTCAATCAAACCATAGATCGATGAATTGCTCTACTTCACTTGTAACAATGAACAACTTGGCCAAAAATTAGGAGGACTCACTGACAGCACGCGCTTCAGAGGACACGCATGCTTGCCTTCATCTCTGCCAAATCAATATGGGAGCTGCAGCACTGAGACAAGGTCTTAAAAACAATTGGAAATTTCAAATTGGGAGAAAATGGGTAAAAATAATTGCCGATTCCAAATTTAAAAATAAAAAAAGTTTAAACCAAAAAAGCTTGGAGAACAAAACAAGAGAGAATGGTATTCCATGCCAAACAAGGAGGCGAGTGAAATGGGGACAGTTTTGGCTGAATTCAGAAAACTCTGTAAAGATGTGAACACCAGCCTTCAAATAGTAGAATAGGCTGAAAGCAGAATTAGTGAAATGGAAGACAGCTGCATCAGCCGGGAGAGATTGTTAAGAAAGAAAGGCATCATTGATTATTGCAATTCAGTCTGATCCGCAGGATACATTACAACCCAGAACAATATTTCAAACAGTTTCTCAGATAACAAACATCATTGTACCACCTGAGCCACGCCTGGTATGTCTTGGCGATATGTCTTTAGTGACAAATATGGGCATTGGGGATGTTTGATTTATTAAGATGGCACTAATAACAGCTGATAAATGTATTGCTCTTTGTTGGAAAAATGATAACTCCCCAAATATATCTATGTGGTTTGGGAATATTTGCTCATAGGATTTGCAAAAGGAACCGGCTCTATTTGAAGAGATATGGAGTGGATTTATTAACTTCCTTAACTCCTCAACTTATTTTGCCACCACAAAGTATAGCTCCCTCCTGACCAGAGTTTATCCGCAGTCCAGTTATTTTTGTTATATATGTTATATTATATAACATATAATATAACATATATTATAGAACATATAATAACACAGCTGCTTAAAATGTGTTTCTTTTAAGCAGCTCTTAAAATAAACAAATCCCCTGGGCCGGATGAGATCCTCCCAATAGTACTCAAAGAAATGAAAGAAGTTATTTACAAACCGCTAACCAAGATCATGCAACAGTCTCTTGACACAGGGTTGTACCGACAGACTGGAAAATTGCAAACTTAATACCGATCCACAAAAAGGGAGACAAAACCAAACCAGGTAACTACAGATCAATAAGTCTGACCTCTATTGTATGTAAACTTATGGAAACTATAATAAGATCCAAAATGGAAAATTACTTATATGGTAACAATATCCTGGGAGACAGTCAGCATGGTTTAAGGAAAGGGAGATCATGTCTAACTAACCTGCTTGATTATTTTGTGGATGCAACATCGACAATGGATAATTGCAAAGCATACGACATGGTTTATTTAGATTTCCAGAAAGCTTTTGACAAAGTACTGCATAAAAGATTAATTCTCAAACTGAACGCAGTAGGGATTCAAGGAAATGCATGCACATGGATTAGGGACTGGTTAACATGTAGAAAACAGAAAGTACTGATTAGAGGAGAAACCTCAAAATGGAGCGAGGTAACCAGTGGTGTACCACAGGGATCAGTACTAGGTCCTCTGCTATTCCTAATCTACATTAATGATTTAGATTCTGGTATAGTAAGCAAACTTGTTAAATTTGCAGACGACACAAAAATAGGAGGAGTGGCAAATACTGTTGCAGCAGCCAAGGTCAAATTTTCCATTTTGGATCTTCTTATATTTTCCATAAGTTTACATATGATAGAAGTCTGGCTTATTGGTCTGTAGTTACCTGGTTCGGTTTGTAAACCTTCTTATGTATGTTCTTATATGTTATTACTTTTAACAGGTTGTCTGGGTTTTTGTTTAAGTTCTGCATTATATTTCAGGAAGGTATGGTGGGAATCCATGTAGAGGAACTACTGTTTAACTTTTCTATTGTTTTTATAATTTTATTTTCTGTCATTCTACTGTGTTTCGGATAGTTTGTTTGTTGTTATAAAGATAGATTTATATTACAGAGTTTCCAAATGTGAGGAAGAATGACACAAAACTGACTTTAAAAAAAAGAAAATTGTGAATAAACTTGAAAGATGAAATACCAGAGCTTTTAACATTTTGGGTATATTAGATGCTATTTGATCTGTTTCGATACTTTTGTTAAGTGCTTTGTGATCATTTGTCTTTATTAATAAAGATTATTATTATTATTATAATAACACCCTGGAGTTAAAGTGTGCAATGTGTAGTGCAGTGCATGGCAGAGAAAGGAATTGGTTAGCATGGTAACACACTGATAAGAATGGTAAAGCAGGATATCAAAGAGGGTGAATCATTGGAAAGGCACAGTGTGAACATGGCAGGATATGAAAAGCATCCTCGTTTTCACCACGAGTTTTAGGCTTCTTTCAAGGATCAGCAGGTGACAGCAGAGCATTGTTAAATGAGCACTCGGACAGACATGCTATTGCTTAAGAGAAAACCCCATGCAAACTAAAGGGGCTATTCTGGACGGGGATGGTTTCATGATAGAAACATGTCACATCACATGCATCACAGGAAAGCCTTTTATTGCAAAAGTGTCAACCTTTCCTCATTTACATCTGAAGAGAAAACACCGAAACCACAGTTAAAGACTAGAAATCAATATTATTCATTTTTAGAGTAATATAGTTGTGCATCTATTTCCCCTAAGAGAACACTTCTACAGTATTATATATATATCCAATAAACAGAAATACCAATAGAGACCTCTGAACCGGTATAAATATAACACTATATAACAGAAACATACCAAAACCAAGAAATCCAAATATACTACAATATATATTTATATAAAAAATGTAATCATACACTGTACAATTGAAGACAGAAATGGAGTATTTAGATTTCAGATCCTTAAGTTTCGAATGATACAGGATAGTTTATAAAATGTTGTGCCATGCACAGAGCTCCACTAAAATACAGTAAAATCATTTTTTTGCTGAAGTACCCGTACCATTGCTGTCATTTCAGCATCAAAAACCAGGATGGGGACAAATCCATACTTGGCCTCTATATTAACCAGACCTCGTCCCCCTCCTCCTCCTCTTCTTCACTGTCCCCTTTTTGGTGACTCAGTTGCTGACTGGTGTGAGTTGAAGCTGCGGCGGCACTGAGTGTAGCACTGCACTACCAGGGCCAGCAGGCTCAGCGCAATGACCAGTACGATGAAGAAGACCGAGGTGGCCCGCACGCTGTAGCCATGCCCTTTCACCTCGCAGGGGTCTCAGTGGGGATTAGGTTGGTCAAGTTCAGCGTGTAGCCCAGCATCCAGCAGATATCGGTGTCATCGGCCTGAAAGAGAGGAGGGCTCGAGTGAACGAGGGGAACACGTAGCACCAGTTATTTTGCAGCCCTGCGGAAGGAGACGCAACAAAAGAGAGTAAGATAACATTAGAACGATCTTCAGCTGGTTCAAGTCTGAAGAAGAAAAGCTGCTGCTGTTTCGCTTGCAGTTTATTAGTTTGTTGGCGCGAGGTTTGATCGCTGCACGGACTGAAACTCCCTCACCCTCACCTTCTTCTCAAAGACGATCTTGTTCCATGATTGGTTGTCAAACTTGTAGGCATCAGCCAGTAGAGTGGTGATGTAATAGCTGGTGGCGCAGTACTCTCTCAGATTATTCTCCTTCTCTGTGGGAAAGTCTGTCTTCAGCTACAGCAAAAACACAGATGCAGCACTTTCAGCACAGGGTGGTTATGGATCAAACAACTCAGCTGGACGATAACCAGAAGAACAGCTTGCAAATGTTTTATCAGCTAAAGGTTTTATGGAACAGATATCCAACTGTAGATAAGAACCCTATCCTTCAGCCATACAATAGCCTTGATGCTGAGGTTTGGATTATTTCTGAAGTGTGATTCTGCAGTGAGTCCCTGCCCCGCCCCACCCCCGATACGCACGCTGCTCCAGTCTCTCTTGCAGAATTCTTCAGTGGTTTTCTTCATAACATCCAGAGAGGACCGTGGAGCCAGCTTAAGAAAGTCAAACGTGTAGAAAAACGCAGAGAAGGCCTGAAGAGAAACAACAATAACAACAATTCATATCCGAGTCACCTCTTGGGGACGTGCCCCCACCTTGTTATTTTGCTATCTAAATTGCACATCAAACAAAGTCATTGTCAGGAGACTAACTGGTATGAAAGCTGTAAAAACAGCAGCCCAGGGATGCCAGAGAATTACAAAGAAGTTGCCACGCACTGAAGGTTGACAGACCCCATCGAAGGAGCACTCTGGCTTCCCGGCGCAGGCGGAACAGTTGAAGAGGGTTTTGATGAGCGACTCGCACTGCGCGGGGCTTCCATTGCCCGTGAACGTCACTCTACTGTCAGGGAGGTAGGGCTCTGGCTTAGTGGGGCAGGGGGAATGAAAGATCTCTCCCAGCGTGGTATTAAGCCAGTGGGGAAGTAGGGGTGGACCATTGGCTTGGCTATGTTGTTTTCCTGGTGAAAGAAAAAACTTTAATGTCCCTGAATTAAAATACTCCGCTGCCCAACGTAATTCTATGATTACATTCACACTGTGCTGGGAAGCAGCTTCCTTTAGAGAAGTCCAACAAACACTGTAAGAGGAGCTCCTTGAGGAACTGATTCTCCCAAGAAGAGCAGGACTAGCTGGATTGACCTGAGTTACCTTCACAAGCTTGGCAAGGACAGAGTTCCTGAACTGCATTTTCCCGTAGGACAGGAAGCTGTGTGTGTACGCCGTGTGTTCGTATCCTCCCAATAGTACTCAAAGAAATGAAAGAAGTTAATAACAAACCGCTAACCAAGATCATGCAACAGTCTCTTGACACGGGGGTTGTACCGACAGACTGGAAAATTGCAAACGTAATACTGATCCACAAAAAAGGAGACAAAATCGAACCAGGTAACTACAGACCAATAAGCCTGACTTCTATTATATGTAAACTTATGGAAACTATAATAAGATCCAAAATGGAAAATTACCTATATGGTTACAATATCCTGGGAGACAGTTTTTAGGAAAGGGAGGTTGTGTCTAACTAACCTGCTTGATTTTTTTGAGGATGCAACATCGACAATGGATAATTGCAAAGCATTGTGACATGGTTTATTTAGATTTTGACAAAGTCCCGCGTAAAAGATTAATTCTCAAACTGAACGCAGTAGGGATTCAAGGACATGCATGCACATGGATTAGGGAGTGGTTAACATGTAGAAAACAGAAAGTACTGATTAGAGGAGAAACCTCAAAATGGAGCGAGGTAACCAGTGGTGTACCACAGGGATCAGTATTTGGTCCTCTGCTTTTCCTAATCTACATTAATGATTTAGATTCTGGTTTAGTAAGCAAACTTGTTAAATTTGCAGATGACACAAAAATAGGAGGAGTGGCAAACACTGTTGCAGCAGCAAAGGTCATTCAAAATGATCTAGACAGCATTCAGAACTGGGCAGACATGGCAAATGACATTTAATAGAGAAAAGTGTAAAGTATTGCACGCAGGCAATAAAAATGTGCATTATGAATATTATATGAGAGGTACTGAAATTGAAGGAATCTATGAAAAATACCTAGGAGTTTATGTTGACTCAGAAATGTCTTCATCTAGACAATGTGGGGAAGCTATAAAAAAGGCCAACAAGATGCTCGGATATATTGTGAGAAGTGTTGAATCAAGGAAAGTAATGTTAAAACTTTACAATGCATTAGTAAGACCTCACCTAGAATATTGTGTTCCGTTCTGGTCACCTCGTTACAAAAAGGATATTGCTGCTCTGGAAAGAGTGCAAAGAAGAGCAACCAGAATTATCCCGGGTTTAAAAGGCATGTCGTATGCAGACAGGCTAAAAGAATTGAATCTGTTCAGTCTTGAACAAAGAAGACTACGTGGTGATCTGATTCAAGCATTCAAAATCCTAAAAAAGTTATAGACAATGTCGGCCCAAGGGACTTTTTTGACTTGAAAAAAGAAACAAGGACCAGGGGTCATAAATGGAGATTAGATAAAGGGGCATTCAGAACAGAAAATAGGAGGCACTTTTTTTACACAGAGAATTGTGAGGGTCTGGAACCAACTCCCCAGTAATGTTGAAGCTGACACCCTGGGATCCTTCAAGAAGCTGCTTGATGAGATTCTGGGATCAATAAGCTACTAACAACCAAACGAGCAAGATGGGCTTTAATCACTGAACCTCACTGCCTCCCTCCCAGTGCCACCCAGGCAGTCAGATCACTGCCTTACCTTGATGAAGGAGCTGAGCAGGTAGTTGATGGTGATCCAGCCGTATGCCCCCTCCTCCACCCCCGACAGGATGCGGGCGCCCTGGAATTTGAAAGGGTACGAGCCAATCATCTTCCCCACCTCCACCAGCACCTGCTCCGTCTGCGCAGGGCTCTGAATCCTGCAGGGAAACATTTCAGAAGTCAGATACAGGTCAGTCAGGGTTGAGAAATGTATTGCCCAAAGTCAGCGAGGGGGAGTGACTTCTCTTAGCTGTGTAACCCCCCCTGTCAAGCCAGGCTTGGGGAATTGCATGTACTTTTTGCAAAGGCTAGGAGTTCAGTCAACACTTTATTTTTACTGGCCATAGAAACTGAGTGTGATAGCGGCAGTTTTTTTTTTTTTTTCCAGAGCCCATCGGACAGCTACAGTGCCTTGCGAAAGTATTCGGCCCCCTTGAACTTTGCGACCTTTTGCCACATTTCAGGCTTCAAACATAAAGATATGAAACTGTAATTTTTTGTGAAGAATCAGCAACAAGTGGGACACAATCATGAAGTGGAATGAAATTTATTGGATATTTCAAACTTTTTTAACAAATAAAAAACTGAAAAATTGGGCGTGCAAAATTATTCAGCCCCTTTACTTTCAGTGCAGCAAACTCTCTCCAGAAGTTCAGTGAGGATCTCTGAATGATCCAATGTTGACCTAAATGACTAATGATGATAAATAGAATCCACCTGTGTGTAATCAAGTCTCCGTATAAATGCACCTGCACTGTGATAGTCTCAGAGGTCCGTTTAAAGCGCAGAGAGCATCATGAAGAACAAGGAACACACCAGGCAGGTCCGAGATACTGTTGTGGAGAAGTTTAAAGCCGGATTTGGATACAAAAAGATTTCCCAAGCTTTAAACATCCCAAGGAGCACTGTGCAAGCGATAATATTGAAATGGAAGGAGTATCAGACCACTGCAAATCTACCAAGACCTGGCCGTCCCTCTAAACTTTCAGCTCATACAAGGAGAAGACTGATCAGAGATGCAGCCAAGAGGCCCATGATCACTCTGGATGAACTGCAGAGATCTACAGCTGAGGTGGGAGACTCTGTCCATAGGACAACAATCAGTCGTATACTGCACAAATCTGGCCTTTATGGAAGAGTGGCAAGAAGAAAGCCATTTCTTAAAGATATCCATAAAAAGTGTCGTTTACAGTTTGCCACAAGCCACCTGGGAGACGCACCAAACATGTGGAAGAAGGTGCTCTGGTCAGATGAAACCAAAATCAAACTTTTTGGCAACAATGCAAAACGTTATGTTTGGCGTAAAAGCAACACAGCTCATCACCCTGAACACACCATCCCCACTGTCAAACATGGTGGTGGCAGCATCATGGTTTGGGCCTGCTTTTCTTCAGCAGGGACAGGGAAGATGGTTAAAATTGATGGGAAGATGGATGGAGCCAAATACAGGACCATTCTGGAAGAAAACCTGATGGAGTCTGCAAAAGACCTGAGACTGGGACGGAGATTTGTCTTCCAACAAGACAATGATCCAAAACATAAAGCAAAATCTACAATGGAATGGTTCACAAATAAACATATCCAGGTGTTAGAATGGCCAAGTCAAAGTCCAGACCTGAATCCAATCGAGAATCTGTGGAAAGAACTGAAAACTGCTGTTCACAAATGCTCTCCATCCAACCTCACTGAGCTCGAGCTGTTTTGCAAGGAGGAATGGGCAAAAATTTCAGTCTCTCGATGTGCAAAACTGATAGAGACATACCCCAAGTGACTTACAGCTGTAATCGCAGCAAAAGGTGGCGCTACAAAGTATTAACTTAAGGGGGCTGAATAATTTTGCACGCCCAATTTTTCAGTTTTTTATTTGTTAAAAAAGTTTGAAATATCCAATAAATTTCTTTCCACTTCATGATTGTGTCCCACTTGTTGTTGATTCTTCACAAAAAATTACAGTTTCATATCTTTATGTTTGAAGCCTGAAATGTGGCAAAAAGTCGCAAAGTTCAAGGGGGCCGAATACTTTCGCAAGGCACTGTATATAAATAAAAAACAAAGAATTTAATAAATTGAATTTAGTCGATAGTTACCAGAACTGCCAGGTTGCAACTGTCTTGTTAGGGGTACAATGCAAACAGCGATGGAGAGCGCAAGGTGAGAGAGAGCAGAGATACTATAAGAGTGAGATGGTAAACTCAGCAGCTTCTTCCATCCTCGCTCACGCAAAAAGATGTGGGAAATAAGGAGTCCCGGGGAGCAGTTTTTTCCTATCTACAGAACGTAGAAGCTTGCTGCTGGCCTCAGTCTGAGCAGTCTTACGAAAAAATGACTTCATATTTTTACACGATTCAACTTAGAGAGACACCCCTATTTGACACTTACTGTACATATCACTATTAATTAGATTAATGCATTTGTCTGACCTGTCAGCTACTTTATATCACCCAAGTCCTTCCTGAAATTGCCTGCTGCTCATGCATATTGTAGTCTAAACCAAGCAAACTGCTGCACCACGTTGTTTTGAGCAAATTATAGATCTTAATAGAATAATTCTTACTGTGATATTGTGCAACTTTAGGGTTATTTTAAAATTTTTAAAATACATAAAATTGCTATGCCTTTTTTCAGTTTTTTGATGTGGTAAAACATGAAATGCGATAGTTCAAATCATTGCGTGAAAGGGCCTTGTGCAGGACTAGTTTTAAAATATTTTATATATATTTATATATATTGCTTCTACTTTGATTTATTATTTTTCATGTTAGAAACCCTAATTCGTTAGCTAATACATTGTTTTATTCAATACTGTGTTCTATAACGTTACAAATAGGTGGATTAATCGGGGATTGTCTTTAAAAAAAAATAAAACTAGTATCGCCATTGGTCACTGGCTAGAACAATAGCATTGATTTACGATGTTTCATACCAGCAGCCCCAGAGAAGTCGGCGTCTATTTTATATCAATTTATTTAACAAGACCTGCAATCTGCAGTTATAATGTATCAAAGTGGAGTAATTGATCACTATTATAAAATAATGTATTGATTTATCGCACTGTATGCATTTTACATGTGTTTCTTAACCTGTATGTGCACTACAGTGGATGTTGGTGCGTGTTGTAAAATCGTATCCATGGCATCTTCATACCCGCATCCATCACAGCAAGCCCTTCACGCATTTGAAATTGAACGCTCTGACAATCCAGCTCCAAAGCTGGAGCTGCTAGTGTGCTCGGAGCGCTCCGACAGGATTCTCCTCGGAGTTTTCCGAACGACACCAAAGAGCACTCCGAGAGTTTACGAACGGCCAGAGTGCACTCTGACAATCTCAGACTGAGTTTACAAACGCCCCCCTAAGAGGTTGTTCTTGTGTCCAATCGTTTGTGCGTTCTGAATTGGACATTTTTTGACTGAAAAAAAACTAAACACCTTAAAAAAGTGCTTGTTTAGATAACTGCATCGCATGACAAGAAAAAAAACAGCTGCATGAGGATTATACGAGAATGGAGAGGGAGTAAGTACATGTGAACGTGTGGGCTGCAGTGTGTAGTGAAAGGGTGATGCAGGTGCTCCAGACAAGGACAAACACAAAGTTCACGGTTCAAGTTCCTTTTTATTTCTTGACCAAATATTAAATAATAAAGCTGGCTCTACCCAGCAATGGGTATTGCCAGCGTCAAAACAAGGGGTTGCAGTCCCGAAATAATAATCACAAAACCCACAAACACAGACACCTCTCCGGACAGTGCGTGCTCTTAGTGCAGGTGCGGTGCTAGAAACAGTGATACTTGATTAAGTGCAGGTGCGGTGAAGTCCGGGTGAATCGCTGGCCCCGGGCTGCAGCTCCCAGATCCGTGTTTAATTATTCTGGCAATGACAAAAGACACACGGTTGCAAAACAAACACAAAACACTTACCTCTCGCTCCAAACAGTTCTCGTTTCCTCCCATCAACGACAACAAAGGAACCGGTTATGGCGTCACGTCCCCCTAAAGTACCCTCAGCATCGCCCCCTCCGATAGCTAGTTCAATCACGTCTCCTCCAATTCATGAATGAAACTTTGTTGAATGAAACTGGTACCGTGACGCCATCCCATTCCTGAATGGCCGGCTTCCGACTGCCCCCAGAATGAACTGCCGAAACATTCAGTACGGGGCACGCAGTTTTTGCTGTACAGTGCTGTCACAGGTCGAGAGGGAGATTGTTGATTCAGATTCATACGCTGTTTGTCACAGTACATTATAACCTTTATTGTAATTACTACAATATTTAGGTTTACTATCCTATTTTTTCTCGTCTCATTTTTTTTTTATAAACGCCTGGGTTATGGGCTTTAATTCGTGTTCTTGTGTGCTTGGTGCGTATGTAAGTGTGTCAAAATACAATGATTTGTCTTTACAAAAAAAAAAATCCTTTTTTTTCTAATCTAAATTGACATGACATGAAAACCCATAACCGCATACTGTACAGTAGTATGTCAGTAAAATTAGATTTTAGTCCTGGTTAGCTATATCAAGTTCCCAGTATGTCCATGTGTAACCCTGTCTACTTAGTTTTGGCTTGAAAGCAACAGAAGAAGTAGACTTTTGCATATTGCCTGTTTTGTTTAGTTTGGGATAATTAAAAAAAATTCTGCTTAATTATTGCGCAGTGTGTGTCTGTTTCAGTAGATTGTCTGCATATTTGTTTTCTGTTTGTAACGAATACGTGCAACTGTTAAAATAGAACCTGCTCATGATACACTCTGCAACATACATGTCAGTCTTGGCTACTTTGCTGTGCTCCCAAAACTGACTGTCCCCGGATTTTGTTTACAAAATATGGTCACCTTACCTTTTTTACTTTTCCAGATAACACACGGGCATAAGCACACAAACCCTTAATTAGAAAAAAAACAGCCTTACAGATATATTACATCTTAACTTTTTGACGCACTGTATATTTAAAATGCATGGTTTCAGGGCACATGTTAACATTTTCAAAAATCACATGATTTACATCACATAAGGAGTTGTGGCTTGTGGGTGCAGGAGTCAAAGTTAAGTTCAAATTTGATTCTGAAAGTGGTCCAGTGAATGCTCAGAATGCATCTGAGATCATGTGGAACCCCATAGTTTTTGGGGGGAGCCTAGGCGGCTCCCAAACCCCGTTGGTTTCAGTCAAAATGACACTTTCACCTATGTGTAGGCTACTTGGCAGGTGTAAGTGGAATTTTTAATGCATGAGCAAACTTAATCAAAGTAAATAATATTAATTTGAATCAATAAAATATTATTAAAACGTCCTCATACTACTGTTAGTTCTGCAGACGTCAGGGACAATGCCAAGCAATGAAGAACAGAAAGTTTGACAAAAAAATAAGCAGGCCCACCTTACTGACATCTGTAAGTACTCTTTTACTTACAGCATTATTCACAGTATGTGTTTAGAAGTACATTGATATACTTTTCTCCGTTGGGGATTGTGGCGGAGTGTCCCGCCCCTATGTATTATTATTTGTATTTTTGTTTGCGGCGCGGATAAAAGCGCCGCGTCTTTTATTACTTATATTTAAAAACCCCGTGAGGATGCATGACTGATCAGCTACTGATTATTTAACTAGCTGACAGTCATGCATCCTTACCAAACGCGTGCAGACTGTGGCCGAGGGGTAATAAGATAATTAACAGCTAGTTAACCCCTCGGCCAGAGTATAAGAACCTTCAGCTGCCCATGTTGCAGGGTGGAGTGTACAGAGGAGAGTACGGGGAGAGAGTTAGAGCGAGAGCGAGAGCGAGGAAAAATAACATTTAAAAAAACGACTGCTAAACAGTCTTTGTTTATTCGTTTGGCCCTCGTGCCCTTTGGTTTCTGTTTTGTTTGTTTAAATCTTTTGTTTTGTTTTTTTTTATTAATAAATTCAGCTGAGTGCCATAGCATTCAGCTTCACCCGCCCATCCATTGTTTTGGTTTCAGTTACTTCCTGGTCCGTGACATCACCACTGCGGGCCAGCCTGTCACAGGGATCCATGATTAATGTTGCATTTAAAAAAGGGTCCGTCAACAAACAAAGTTTGAGAACCCCTGCACTAAGGGACGGAGACTGCGCTGCTAAAACAAAACTTCCAAATGAAATGAATAGAAACTGCAACACAGGGCCGACACAGGCCCACAGCATTGAGATAGTGACCCTCAACATCGCAGAGCAAGATTTGAATGACCAGACCCGTGCCGTTCTCCTTGTACACCAAGAGGGAGGTGTGAGTCGAACCCGCGTCAAACACCATGCCGTACTGCCGGGGACAGAGAGGAATGGGTTAGCAGCACGAATAGCAGCTCCAGCTGACCCAGTCTCCCCTGGGACTGGAATTCTGGCATGGGGGGGAGGGGGGTTCATGTAGCGGCCCCAGGGGACCAGGAGACAGACCCTGGTTATCAACATTAATTTAATTGATTATTTTAAATGACCAATTCAGTGGGTTTAACGACTACGCCAATTTAAAGCTAGTATAACTCCAAATAAATAACAGGTTATTCTAAAAATCAAGGAAGGCAAGTGTATAAAGTGAGGGCGGCACCAAGGTAAAAAGTAACAAGACATTTTATTGGTACAGAGTTAAACATTAAAATATAGCAGCAGGTATCAATGATCCACAAGAGACATTCATTAAGGCTCAAAGTATTACGGCGCTTTTCATACAAACACTTCTAAGTGCTCAAGAAAATTGAGATTTCCACAAGAAACATTTAAAGATGAATACAACCTCATATACTTCTAAATAACACACTTCAAAATTAGCCGGAAGCAGCGATCTTCACAGAAACAATACAAACATCAATACAGCACCATGCAACTCCAAATGCAACACTTCAAAATAGTTGTGACAAAGGTTTCATAGAAAAAAAAACAGCCTAACCCTAAAACACCATATAACTTTAAATTCTTAATTGTAAACACTGCAGTAGACACTTATCTATGGTGGCCCGGAAGGGCAGGGTGAACATTTAAAAAAACACGGTGAGCAAAAAATTGTGGGCCGGAAAATAAAAACGATAATGACTTCCGGCACACATTTCTATTTCCGGCACACATTTTATTGTGTTCGCACACTCGTTTTTAAGTTTCACCACTATTCTCGTAAATGTTGCACACTACTTTTTTAGTTTTGCACACCACTTTTTAAAAATGTTTTTTCACAAGGGAATTTGTGTTTTTTGATGTACCGTATAAATAATCAAATCA
Organism: Acipenser ruthenus; assembly: GCF_902713425.1. Classification (NCBI taxonomy): domain Eukaryota; kingdom Metazoa; phylum Chordata; class Actinopteri; order Acipenseriformes; family Acipenseridae; genus Acipenser; species Acipenser ruthenus. Next base: position 17,861,049 of record NC_081204.1, read on the forward strand.
ATATATTGCACCTAGATTCAAACAAACTACCACTTTGAAAATGTAAGCTTAACTTAGGACGGCAATGATTATGGAGAAGTACTGTATCAAGTTACAGTAAAACCTCTATTTTCCAAACTAACTGGGACCAGGTGGTGTTCGGATCGTGGAATTATTCAGATTATAGAATAGCAATTATTAAGAGGAAATTCTGAAGATAAATACATAACTACATAAGAACATGCAGCTACAGTTATACCGTTTTGTAAAAAAACTACACTTTTATAACCCATAAATACAGCGAATGTTATTTCTACAAAAGAACTAATCAGGGAACACAAAACAGAAATATGATACAGCGAGTACACAACAAACTCCCATTATTATCCTTGTATGTGGACAGCCTTGAGTGCGCAGCATCAGCTGATCATACGCAAAACTAAGGCTGTGTCCCAAATCACAAAGTGTACTGCACTATTTTGTCCGTCAACCATTTTGTTTAGTGTCGCAATGCTTAGGGAGCACCTGAAGTGCACTGCGATGCACCCTAAAAAAACCCTCTTCTGTAAGTGTGCAAGCCATGTACACTTGTGTCAAATAATAACCCAGGATGCATTGCTTTATTTTCTCATTTCCGTTAGAAAAAGATTTTAGAATGCTGTTAATATTTTGATTTTAAGAAACTAAGAAAGTATTTTTTGTTTATAAATGTGACATATGTCATCTTATTTGTCAGGCCAGCGGACTTTGTTATGTGTATATTATATACGTGTATCTTTTAATCTGCTCCTCCTGTATAAATAAATTACAAAAATTAGAAGTATATTGCAGACGGTATTTTTTTGTTGTTTAAAAATGTAACGTTTGTCATCTAATCCAGAGGTTCCCAATCTGTGGGCCACAGCCCCTGTTGGTCCGCCAGCACAACTTCATTCTCAGGCTGCAAAGTGAAGGTATGAATGGAAAGATTGTGACCTCCCCTACAATGTGATCAGGAAGACTTCACCATCAAACAGATTGGTGTAAGGCCAGAGCAGCAAAACGCACAGCTACTCGATCCGAGCTGTTTTGAACTGTGAAGTACTCGACACATTGCGATGGGGATATCTCAGCGCTGAAATGGTGAATTCAGAAAATTCCTTTGCTGTTTGACGGTAGAAAAACAACGTTTTTGATATTGAGTTAGCTTTTCTTGCTCTTTTGCTTTTGTAATTATATTACAGATGATTTATGATATATGATGTGTAATTGCAGTACCATGTTCTGCCAGTGGGACAAGGCAGCGTAAGCGGTTAATGACTAGGCATACCTTGGCTTGTGATATCAAGTAACGAGATGGAATGAGCCAATTGTGGGAGAATATTTTGACAATGCACCTGAGGCGATCCATTGCAGAAACTACAGCACCCTAGTGTTGCCACTGCAAGTAAGACTCTGGGTTAGTCTTCAGAATAAGGTTATGTTCAAAACTATTTATCTACTACTGCTGCTAAGATGTGTTTGCACTCTATGATTTTATCCCATATGTCCTACTGCATAACTGTATGGTCACAGGCTGGGTCAACTATGTTAAAACCACTTCACTCTTTATACAAACAGAGTTTGAAAGTTCTAGATAAAAAGCCAGTAAAATATCATCACTGTCACATTCTTAAAAAATATAACATGTTAAGTTTTGATAATTTTATACATTTTTCCAATGCATGTCTGATTTTTAAGTCTCTACATGAACTGGCCCCTCAGCCCCTATGGGAATTTGTTCAGCCCTGCTCTGTAAAAGCTGTTAGAGTTCAACCATAAGAAGAGACTGTATAGTGTCACGATGTCGCTGTAAATTTGCACAAACAGCTTTCTCAATTAAGGGTGCCATGTTCTGGAATACGCTACCGGACTTCATGAAAAGTATATCAGAATACAAGAGCTTTTTAACATAACTGAAAACATGGTTAAAACAGGACCAGCTTGTGACCATGTCTAGTCCCAATCCATTTGTTTTATTGTATTTTATTGTTTGTAATTGTTTTTTATTGTTATTTTAGGATTCTTAGTTGTGTTTTATTGTCGTTTTGTTAGTTCCCCTCCCTGTTTGATTTCTTTGTTGTATTTTATTGTTATTGTTGTTTTGTTTGTTTTATTTAGTTTTGGGAATACCGATGTAAATGAGCTTCGGTTAAATCGGGTGTGCAATGCATCGCTTGTTTAATCAGGAATGTTTTTAATTGTACGTTGTCCCAACCAAATAAATAAATACATAAATAAATAAATAAATAAATGTTCACTGCAGAGCAAATCATTTGATAAGCTATCCTTACCGCTTGCATAGGAATAGCAGCATGGGTGCTCATATAAGAGTTGAGTTTATTTATTTGTGTGGCATTAAAGAGTATACACTTAGTTTTCAAGACCACAGATCATTTCTTTTGAGATTTTGTATTTCTTTCTGCAGTAGAAGTAGGGGAGATGGGGGCTGTTCTTTTGTTTTGCTTTGTTTCGAAACAACTGAAATCCTGTTGGAATCCAGGAGGAGGACTGCTGGACAGGATAAGGGCTGGCTTCTCATTACCTCACTGTCATTTTCCAATTAGCACAAATAAACGGGAGAGTGGAAGTCCTGTACCTTTTCTGCTTGACAAGAGGAAGTCCTGCCTTTTTTGATTGACAGACGGAAGACCTTCCTTGGTGTGAGCTTTCTAAACATTTTTTCACAAAATAGCTTTTGCCTGAACTCAAAGGACCTGAGATAATTGCCGCAAAAGGAACTGTTAAATGCACATCGAAGCCTCCGTCAGTAAAGTGGTGTAGTCGGAGTTCAACACTCTCTTCTTATACAAAATGTGAAATGTTTTCCGGTGTGGTCTGTTTTCGAGCTGAAAATCTAATCTTTCATATTTATAATCAGGGTATTTTCAATTAAGATTTTTTCAGGAGGGGGTGTCACGGTCAGGGTTCACAAAATTCTGTGTCAAATCAGTCAGGTACGCAAGATTAACCCTTTGCGGTCCATTTATTCAGCGCGTGTCAGGCGCGTCAGGTCCAATTTATTTTCACACGCGCAGTTTATTTTAGACGCGCTGTTTAAAAGTATTTTTTTTCACAGTAAAACAAGTTTAAAAGGCACTGCATATCAACAGGACACTCGGTACTGCATCTCCAGCCCAGCCCCACCCCTTGTTCACTATATTTTTCAAATATCTCTTAATAATAGTAAATACAGATAAATCATCTCTTGATCACTCGTTTTATCACCACACTCCTCAATAATGCGATCCAAGTTGTTATTTTATTACTATAACATCTAAAAAAAGCTCTGCCAATGTCTGTGATATTCTTTGAGCGCTGGATGCAGAAGCAGCTATCTTGTTTGTTTATGTCTGTGTTATCTATGTGGTGTCGGATCTATCAGTATTCATGAGATACGCCCCTTTTTTCGGCTTCTCTCAGCTCCTATCGGTCTCACCCGGCCATTGAATGGTTTTCTCGGCTTTTTCCAGAGAAAAAATGACTAGAGACCTGTTTTTTGCATCTTTTTGATGACCAGAAAGGGAAAATTGCGATGTCGGACACCGCAAAGGGTTAATGGTTTGAGAGTTTTCATAAATAAAGGTAATACCCTTCATTTTCAGACATGTTTTTACGATCTTTTGATTTAAAACTGTACGCTTAAGGCCCTCCCGAAACAAATTCTGAAATGTAATCGCCTGGTTTAAGCTCACTGGTCAGTTCTCCTAGATAGTCTCCTAGCGAATGGTTCCAATCCCTGGGTTTACTTGTGAACCGATTCAGTATCATGGTAAAGGCATCGTCTATGTAGACGATCCATTAGATTATACAGCTCTAAACGGGCTGTGACAGGCTGACTGGGGTAAGGAGACTCAGAGACAGGAAGTGCAGGCAAAATAAAGACTTTAACAAAACAAAGAAACAAACAAAAGGGCACGATGGCCAAACAAAATGACACAAACACAAAACACTAACTACACAAAAACACAAACTTTCTCTCCCAAACACTCAGCCTTGCTCTCTCCCAAACACCCACCCTTGCTCTCTCCCAAACACCCACCCTTGCTCTCTCCCAAACACCCAACCACCAAACACACCCAACCACGCCCCTTTTATACAGGTGCCGGAGCTAAGTGAGTAATTGGCACCTCATTAGCCCAGGCACATTCCACACATAAACTCATTCACTCACAAATCCACACCCCAAACTCACTCACATTATTGTTATTATTATATATTTCTTAGCAGACGCCCTTATCCAGGGTGACTTACAGTCGTAAACAAAAATACATTTCAAGAATCACAGTACACTCTAAACAATACCAAAAGTACAAAAACAACACAAAGACAGGCTGCACCCTGTCACATGGGAATAAGCCTTTGTAAAGGCAGCTATAAAACTGTTTACATTACCTGGGGGGGGTGTGCGTGTCAGAAGCGTATTGCCATTGAACCTGTACCCAACGAAGTACCCAACAAAGCAAAAATGGGATACCTTATAACATTTAGAAAACACATACTGAAAGAAATCTGCAGGCTTGCTAACAAAAGTTGTGGATAAAGGTTTAGTATGTTGCCCACACTTCCCTCACAGTGAATTTAAGGAAATTGCCTTTTGGCAGGATTCACTGTAATGTTCTTAGGGTCTAGCGCTATACCTTCTTTGAGAAGAGAGTCACGGGTGTACTTTTCTTTACTCTCATCATCCACACATTGCTAAGGGCATCCCGAACTCTCTTGTTTGCCTTTCAGGTGAGCGTTGATATACCCTGTAAAGAGAGTATCAGAGATCTGAGGGAAACGTCATATTTCATGTATTTTAGGCACCTTATACCCCTTTTCAAGAGCTTTGAATACCTCCACAGAACACCACACACCTGCTAAAGATCTTTCATCATCATTATGGGTGCAAGGCCCGGTCTGATTTATGTACGACAGAGGGTAAAAATGAGTTTACCGTAGATTCTGGAGGGGAGCACTGGAAAATACAACCCTCTAGGAGGAAGCATGGTTATTTTAAACTAACCAAAATAATTACTCACATCCTCAAAGTCCTGGTAAATTATGGTTGGGTGTTCAATGGGATATGTCTTGGTCTTGTTGACAAAGGGGTACAAACTTGTGAAATCATAGTACGCTAGCTTCTCATTTTCTTTAGCCACATAATGCAACGTAATAGCATTTGTGTGTCCTCCAAATAAGGAATCACAAGGGTTCATAAGCTGTGGAAAAACATTTACTCACAAAAGCATGAACCTGAAGATTCTGTTGTTTTTTTTTAAAGCAGTCCATTCATGCTCCCACATCACACTTAGATCTAGTTTGTAGACGTTTTTCAGCATCTTAACTTTCTCGTTAAAATTCTGGAACATCACACCGCATAATTCTTTAGTTAAAAGATTAAAGTCGTTAGAGTCATAACAAACGTTACAGCCATGGGAAAACACACTGCAAATTCATAGGTGATATGAGCACCTTCTACAACTGCATAGCCATCCAAAAAATATTTCCCTATCTGTTTCTCCCCTTTGTTCAGAGCATGTCGAATGTGTGTTTTCAGTTTCAGAAACATACATCAGCCACTGGATTGAGGCGTTTGAAAAACTCTTCTGCCAATTAGAGTAATTGTCCGCTGGAACGATTACTATGGTTTTCTTAGGCAAGAAGTGACTCCTGTACATAGCCATGCACAAGGCTGATCGTGCCCACCTCAAAGACCAGAATTTTACAGAATCAGATTCCAGCCCACCCCAATCTTCAGGATCTACCAGCGCATATATAGTAACTGTAGATCTTTTAAGTTCAGGGAACAGCCTCTCATTTACCGGGAAGGGGTTTTTAAAGAGGTTCCTACAATTCCCTTTGCCCACTACACGTTCAAACAGAAGGCCCTCCACTTCACTGCGCAGTCTAGCTGGACTCATGCAGTTCCTCATCTTCAAAGTCAAAAGATCCCTAATAAGCCAGATCCATGAGGGGTGCAGTAAAGTTTCTATGATAGAAGGCCTTATAATTTGTATGTATTTTTGATGTAATTTTGCTTGTGTTTTTTAATGTACTATTTATTTAATGTATTAAGAAAAGTATAATGTATTTTTTGCTTATGATATCTGTATGACTCAATGTGTATGTCTTTATGCCTGTGTATATTAATAAAACTTTTTTTTTAAATTAAAAGTCACTTTTAGTGTTCAAATGTTATTTATTTTAACATTTATAACTTGTTTTTTAAAAGCTTGGCTGGATTTTACACATTGCAGGTTTACAATATTTTAAACTTAATGTCCATACGAGCATAATGTGTGAATAAGTTTGTATCACTTTGTAAAACTGTAATTTATGCAAATCTTTGTAAACCATTATTTTACTATTGTGCAAACCCTAGGTCCAAATAGACTTAAACACGTCCATTAGGTTCTTGGTCTAGTAAACCATTTGTAAAAATGGGCTTGAAACATGTGTGATCTTTCTAAACGTTAAGTTTCTATATTATTACCATATGTTTGCACAATTAGTTAATCATATTTTTCATGCAGTGTGATAAACGGGAAAGTGCAATGTTTTCTTGATTATTAGTTTCAAGGGCTTTAGGACAAAACAAACAGAATATTGTTTTCTCACTCTGTTCAGCCCTGAATAGATAAATTCCTCTTAACCTTTAAAAAAAGATTGTGACATTTTTACCTGTTTGTCTACATTCCAAATCTGCCCCTGCATGATTTTTTTTTTTTTACCAGGGCAGTTTCCTTGTGATCAAGAGATGTAAACAGTTTACTGGGAGCCAAGTGTTCCAGTTTATGTCAGAATTCTGTATATGTGCTTCCGTGTCTCTATGTGTGGGAGGCTATTTGCATGTTACACAAAGTATAGTGTGTATAACATAACATCTGACCAGCCCATTGTTCTTAAATCAGAAGATAAAGGTGGGGTAGAGCTACTCAGAATGAAGATGATTATACAGTGCCTATAGGAAGTATTCACCTCCCTTGTACTTTTTCACATTTTGTTGTGTTACAACCTGAAATCTTGATGCATTTAAATGGGATTTTTTTCTTCTGATCTGCACAACCTACTCCACACTTTCAATGTGGGAAAAAATGGGGGGAGGGGGGTGAAAAAACAAATCAATTAAAAATAAAAACTTGAAAAGTCTTCATTAGATAAGTATTCACCCCCTTTGCTATGACACACCTAAATAAGCTCAGGTGCAACCAATTGCCTTCAGAACTCACACAATAAGTTGAATGGAGTCTATCTGTGTGCAATAAAAGTGATTCACATGATTTCAGATTAAAACCGCCTGTCTCTGTAAGGTCCCACAGTTGGGTTGTGCATTCAAAGCAAAAATAGTACCATGAAGACCAAGGAGCTTTCAAAACAACTTCAGGATAAAGTTGTGGCAAGGCACAGATCAGGGGAGGGGTATAAAAAGATTATTAAAAGATTCAAGATTGAATATCCCTTGGAGCACAGTCAAGTCGATCATTAAGAAGTGGAAGGTATACGGCACCACTCAGAACCTGCTTAGAGCAGGCCGTCCTCCCAAACTGAGCAGCTGGATAAGAAGGGCATTGGTCAGAGAAGCCAGCAAGAGGCCAATGACAACTCTGAAAGACCTACAGCGTTCCATGTCTGAGATGGGAGAAACTGTCAATATGTCAACAATAGCTCAGGTACTCCACAAATCTGGCCTGTATGGAAGAGTGGCAAGAAGGAAGCCATTTCTGAAAAAAGCCCATGTAAAATCCCGCTTGGAATTTGCAAAAAGTCATGTGGCAAAAGATTCTGTGGTCTGATGAAACAAAAATTGAACTATTTGGCCTAAATGCAAAGCGTTGTGTCTGGCGCAAACCCAACATAGCACATCACCCAGGTAACACCATCCCTACTGTGAAGCATGGTGGTGGCAGCATCACAATATGGGGATGCTTTGCATTGGCAGGGACTGGGAAGCTTGTCAGGGTAAAGGGCAAAATGGATGGAGCTAAATACAGGCAAATCCTTGAGGAAAACCTGCTTCAGTCTGCAAAAAACCTAAGACTGCGACGGAGATGCACCTTTCAGCAGGACAATGATCCCAAGCACACAGCCAAAGTGACACTGTAGTGGCTAAAAACAAGAAAGTGAATGTCCTAGTGGCCCAGTCAAAGCCCGGACTTGAATCCGATTGAGAATCTGTGGCAAGACTTGAAGATTGCTGTCCACCAACGATCCCCATCCAACTTGACAGAGCTTGAACAATTTTGCTAAGAAGAATGGGCGAATAATGCACAATCCATATGTGCAAACCTGGTAGAGACTTACCCCAAAAGACTCACAGTTTGCTTACTATACCAGAATCTAATTCATTAATGTAGATTAGGAATAGCAGAGGACCTAGTACTGATCCCTGTGGTACACCACTGGTTACCTCGCTCCATTTTGAGGTTTCTCCTCTAATCAGTACTTTCTGTTTTCTACATGTTAACCAGTCCCTACTCCATGTGCATGCATTTCCTTGAATCCCTACTGTGTTCAGTTTGAGAATTAATCTTTTATGTAGGACTTTGTCAAAAGCTTTCTGGAAATCTAAATAAACCATGTTGTATGCTTTGCAATTATCCATTGTGGATGTTGCATCCTCAAAAAAATCAAGCAGGTTAGTTAGATACAATCTCCCTTTCCTAAAACCATGCTGACTGTCTCCCAGGATATTGTTACCATATAGGTAATTTTCCATTTTAGATCTTATTAGTTTCCATAAGTTTCCATATCATAGAAGTCAGGCTTATTGGTCTGTAGTTACCTGGTTCGGTTTTGTCTCCCTTTTTGTGGATTGGTATTACGTTTTCAATTTTCCAGTCTGTCGGTACAACCCCTTATGGTGGCCCGGAAGGGCAAGGTGAACATAAACACGGTGAGCAAAAAAATGTGTGCCGGAAAATAAAAACGATAATGACTTCCGGCACACATTTCTATTTCCGGCACACATTTTATTGTGTTCGCACACTCGTTTTTAAGTTTCACCACTATTCTCTTAAATGTTGCACATTACTTTTTTAGTTTTGCAAACCACTTTTTAAAAATGTTTTTTCACAAGGAAATTTGTATTTTTTGATGTACCGTATACATAATCAAATAATTGTGGCTATATACAGTATTGTAGTATATTTGGATTTCTTGTTTTTGGTATGTTTCTGTTATATAGTGTTATATTTATACCGGTTCAGAGGTCTCTATTGGTATTTCTGTTTATTGCATATATATAATACTGTAGAAGTGTTCTCTTAGGGGAAATAGATGCACAACTATATTACTCTAAAAATGAATAATATTGATTTCTAGTCTTTAACTGTGGTTTCAGTGTTTTCTCTTCAGATGTAAATGAGGAAAGGTTGACACTTTTGCAATAAAAGGCTTTCCTGTGATGCATGTGATGTGACATGTTTCTATCATGAAACCATCCCCCTGCAGAATAGCCCCTTTAGTTTGCATGGGGTTTTCTCTTAAGTAATAGCATGTCTGTCTGAGTGCTCATTTAACAATGCTCTGCTGTCACCTGCTGATCCTTGAAAGAAGCCTAAAACTCGTGGTGAAAACGAGGATGCTTTTCATATCCTGCCATGTTCACACTGTGCCTTTCCAATGATTCACCCTCTTTGATATCCTGCTTTACCATTCTTATCAGTGTGTTACCATGCTAACCAATTCCTTTCTCTGCCATGCACTGCACTACACATTGCACACTTTAACTCCAGGGTGTTATTATAATAATAATAATAATCTTTATTAATAAAGACAAATGATCACAAAGCACTTAACAAAAGTATGGAAACAGATCAAATAGCATCTAATATACCCAAACTGTTAAAAGCTCTGGTATTTCATCTTTCAAGTTTATTCACAATTTTCTTTTTTTTAAAGTCAGTTTTGTGTCATTCTTCCTCACATTTGGAAACTCTGTAATAAAAATCTATCTATATAACAACAAACAAACTATCCGAAACACAGTAGAATGACAGAAAATAAAATTATAAAAACAATAGAGAAGTTAAACAGTAGTTCCTCTACATGGATTCCCACCATACCTTCCTGAAATATAATGCAGTACTTAAACAAAAACAAACCAAAAATAAAAAACCCAAACAACCTGTTAAAAGTAATAACATATAAGAACATACATAAGAAGGTTTACAAACCGAACCAGGTAACTACAGACCAATAAGCCAGACTTCTATCATATGTAAACTCATGGAAACTATAAGATCCAAAATGGAAAATTTGACCTTGGCTGCTGCAACAGTATTTGCCACTCCTCCTATTTTTGTGTCGTCTGCAAATTTAACAAGTTTGCTTACTATACCAGAATCTAAATCATTAATGTAGATTAGGAATAGCAGAGGACCTAGTACTGATCCCTGTGGTACACCACTGGTTACCTCGCTCCATTTTGAGGTTTCTCCTCTAATCAATACTTTCTGTTTTCTACATGTTAACCACTCCCTACTCCATGTGCATGCATTTCCTTGAATCCCTACTGCGTTCAGTTTGAGAATTAATCTTTTATGCAGTACTTTGTCAAAAGCTTTCTGGAAATCTAAATAAACCATGTCTTATGCTTTGCAATTATCCATTGTCGATGTTGCATCCACAAAATAATCAAGCAGGTTAGTTAGACACGATCTCCCTTTCCTAAAACCACGTTGACTGTCTCCCAGGATATTGTTACCATATAAGTAATTTTCCATTTTGGATCTTATTATAGTTTCCATAAGTTCACATATAATAGAGGTCAGGCTTATTGGTATGTAGTTACCTGGTTCGGTTTTGTCTTCCCTTTTTGTGGATCAGTATTACGTTTGCTATTTTCCAGTCTGTCGGTACAACTCCTGTGTCATTTCTTTCATTTCTTTGAGTACTATTGGGAGGATCTCATCCGGCCCAAGGGATTTGTTTATTTTAAGAGCTGCTTAAAAGAAACACATTTTAAGCAGCTGTGTTATTATATGTTCTATAATATATGTTATATTATATGTTATATAATATAACATATATAACAAAAATAACTGGACTGCGGATAAACTCTGGTCAGGAGGGAGCTATACTTTGTGGTGGCAAAATAAGTTGAGGAGTTAAGGAAGTTAATAAATCCACCCCATATCTCTTCAAAGAGCCAGTTCCTTTTGCAAATCCTACAGTATTTTTTTTCACAAAGGACAGATGACTAAATATTCCCAAACCACATAGATATATTTGGGGAGTTATCATTTTTCCAACAAAGGGCAATACATTTATCAGCTGTTATTAGTGCCATCTTAATAAATCAAACATCCCCAATGCCCATATTTGTCACTAAAGACATATCGCCAAGACATATCAGGCGTGGCTCAGGTGGTACAATGATGTTTGTTATCTGAGAAACTGTTTGAAATATTGTTCTGGATTGTAATATATCCTGCGGATCAGACTGAATTGCAATAATCAATGATGCTTTTCTTTCTTAACAATCTCTCACGACTGATGCAGCTGTCTTCCATTTCATTAATTCTGCTTTCAGCCTCTTCTACTATTTGAAGGCTGGTGTTCACATCTTTACAGAGTTTTCTGAATTCAGCCAAAACTGTCCCCATTTCACTCGCCTCCTTGTTTGGCATGGAATACCATTCTCTCTTGTTTTGTTCTCCAAGCTTTTTTGGTTTTAACTTTTTTTATTTTTAAATTTGGAATTGGCAATTATTTTTACCTATTTTCTCCCAATTTGGAATATCCAATTGTTTTAAGACCTTGTCTCAGTGCTGCAGCTCCCGTATTGACTTGGGAGAGATGAAGGCAAGCATGCGTGTCCTCTGAAGCGCGTGCTGTCAGCGAGTCCACCTAATTTTTGGCCAAGTTGTTCATTGTTACAAGTGAAGTAGAGCAATTCATCGATCTATGGTTTGATTGAATTCAGAAGGGGTGAAAGGTCAGCTGGGATCCCATGCCATTCAGGAAGGAAGGCAGCTTCATACTTGAATAATTTCAGGAATGGTGATTCAGGGAGTGTGAAGTTGGAGAGATAAACCGTCTCCCCACCAACAAGGTACCCAGCCCAGTAACCAAATGTCCCAATAGTCATGATGGTGTGATTGCAGTGAGCAAGAATAACAAAGTCCTTTGCTGGGTTTGATTCATTTCCATCACCAGAGAAATACACATCTCCTTTAGAAGCATCAATGTTCTCTTTGCACCACTCCATGCCATTGCTGGTTACCACAAACACAGGTTCTTGATACTTGTTCCTGAAATAAGACATGGCTTTATCAATGTAGGCCTTATCTGCTATCACTCCCTTCCATGAGTCTCTCATAACACGCACATAGTCCCCCCTTCGCACATGGACTGCAATGAAGGTGACATTTTCCCGACTCCCTTTAATACCTTCCAGGTACTGGTTGGCCTCGTCTTTGAGGAAATCATGGAAGGTGAATTCCCTAAGGATGTCTTCTTTAATATGATGGTAGAAGGTCCAAGAGCAAGGAGTGCCTGTTAGCTTCACATAATCCCCAGGAATGTTGTAATACTCATTGGACATCCAGTCATGGAGCCAGTAATGTTTCCATTGTATGTTTGTGTTAATTTTACTATGAAGCACAGGTAAAGTGATCTTGAAGATTGGTGCTAAGTACTCATGCATCTCTGGAAGTATGTATGCTTGGTGATTGTTTTGCTTAGCCAAGGCATACAGAGTTGCATACTCACCCATTTGATTGCCAAGACGGCCAAGTGAGTTTACAGTCCATATCCCTTGATCCTTTCTAATAGTGGTCATTGTTGATTTGGAACTTGATTTTAATTGATCCATCTTCAGGATTTGCTGTTTATTAAATATTTCAATGACTCCATATAAGAAGGACATTATGAAGATACATAGTAGAAACAGTAAGAAAATACATGGTTTCCAAGTCATTGGCTTTTCAAGTTTCATTTGTTTTCTTTGGTATCCTAAAAAGAGTAAAAGAAAATGTATGTAAGTGTTTTTGATAAAGAAAACCACCACCCACTTTCCTGTAAATATGCATGTGTGTGTGTTTAGCAGGGATGGGGTTAATCTCCAGCTCTATCCCTGATTGAATGCCCAGCTGCATCCTATTAAAGGGAGGTTTGTTTGGTGTGTAGTAGAGGGATACAGGAGTAGCAGGCTGTGGTGATGGTATGTTGTTTGCATTTGATTGTTTGAACCTTTTTGTTTTGTATTTTGTTTTGAAAGCTTAATTTTGTTAGTGAATAAATATGTGTACGATGTTTCTTTGACAACA